>NC_141549.1:1965000-2265000 GCF_021556685.1 Rattus norvegicus | reverse complement strand
GGGTAAAACATTTGTCACACAAGCATACCCGCGCAAACACAGCACATACATGGGCAATGCACACGTGCTTTTTTAAAATATATCCTACTAAGTATTTATGGGTAACATTTTTAGAGCGTTTGGGTTTTGCTTTGAGGTACTTCAGGAAGGTCAGGCCTGGTGGTGGTGCATGTCTTTAATCCCAGAACTCAGGAGGCAAAGGCTAGAGGATCTCTGTGAGCTCCAGGCCAGTGTGGTCTACACAGCAAGTTCTAGGACAGTCAGGAGTACATCGAAGAGACCCTGTCTGAAAACAAAAACGACAGCAGCAGCAGCAGCAGCAGCAGCAGCAGCAGCAGCAGCAGCAGCAACAACAGGATACTTCAGGAAGACAAAAAGAAAACTGAGGAAGAAATAATTGAAGCAAATGTTCAAAGTACTGGTAAGCACTGGGTCACAGCGATGACACGTAGGCTTATTTCCTCCAATGAGTAGAGACTCTAATGTGGATTATTGGCCCCACGATTTTTGTATTTTTTGTATATTTTATGTTTATATTGTATACATAAATACAGCATGAGGAAATAAAGATATATACACAAGAGAGTATAGGAATAGAAAAGAATCCAGTATGCTGTGGTAAAATTAAACAGGATTGAAGGTGGGTCAACAGCCCAACCCTGGGCTGGAGAGATGGCTCAGAGGTTAAAAGCACTGGCTGTTCTTCCAGAGGTCCTGAGTTCAGGTCCCAACAACTCACATGGTAGCTCACAACCACCTGTAATGGGATCTGGTGCCCTCTTCTGGCCTTCAGGCATACACGCAGGCAGGCGGAATGCTGTATATATAATAAATAAATATTAAAAAAAAAGAGGCCAACCCTGATGTTAGATTAGAGCTCCATCTAGTTTCAGTGTTATGACTTTGCATAGGGAACTTCCCACTTTCTTCTACAATGAGAAGATAATTGTGTACTTAAATAAAAATTAAATGCAAAAAAAAAATTCTCTGCAAAACCCTTGGTACAGTTGGCACCAGGAAAAAATTGGTAGTATTTGTTACTGTTACTGATCATGTTTAGAAGGTTTCTCAGAGGTTTATTTGTTTGTTTGTTTGAAGCAGAGATATTTTCTAAAAACATTAGAAACAAGCAGCAAGGGGTTGGGGATTTAGCTCAGTGGTAGAGCGCTTACCTAGGAAGCGCAAGGCCCTGGGTTCGGTCCCCAGCTCCGAAAAAAAGAACCAAAAAAAAAAGAAACAAGCAGCAAAACCTAAGCCCAAGCAGGGATAAAGAGTGTGTGTGTATGTGCTTGTGTGTGCATACACATGTGTGTGTGTGTGTGTGTGTTCGAATGTGACTGTGCATATGTTCCTGTGTCTGTGATAGAATGTGACCTGTGCATCTGTGCTCCTGTATGTGTGTGCATGTGTATGTGTACATGTGCTTGTGTGTGCATGCTCATGTATGTGTGTGACTGTGCATATGTTCCTTTATGTGAGTGCCTGTGCATCTGTGCTTCTGCATGTGGAGGTATGTGTATGTGTGTATGTGTGCATGTGTGTGTGTGTGTACATGTGCTTGTATGTGCACGCACATGCATGTGTGTGTGGCAGAATGTGACTGTGCATATGTTCCTGTGTGTGAGTGCCTGTGCATCTGTGCTTCTGCGTGTGCATGTGTGCATGTGTATGTGTGTACATGTGCTTGTGTGTACACATGTGTGATGAGCATATTGTGTATAAAAGAGTGAGAAGAAGGAAGTTAATGTAATTTTCATATTTCTCTCTTGGATAGCCAGGTGGGTTGATGGCACTATTAATAAGGGAGTTTGGACAAAGGAAGGATTATTACCTTAAAATTATATTCTAGATATGTGCTTGCATGTGTGCCACAGCATATGTGTGTGGATGTCAGATCAACGAACAATTCCTGAGATACAGTTCTTTCCATTCACTCTTGGCTCCCAGGACGCAACCTTTTCCCAGTCGCCACCTTTTCTCCCGGACCCATCTCACCTGTCCACTACCTGAATTTTGAGTGGTATATAGATCTCCATTCAAAACAGATTCTGTTTGAGGGGCTGGAGACATGACTTAGAGGTGAGGAGCACTGGCCGCTTTTCCAGAGAAGTAGTGGTTGTTGTAGTGGCTTAACAACCACCTGCAGTAACTCCAGGTCCGCAGACTCGGACGCCCTCTTCTGATCTCCACTGGCACTGACTGCATGTGGCAGGCAGACACTCACACACATAAATTAAAAGCAAGTGAAATCTCCAAATATAAAAGATACAAGACAGTTACACTGAGAGTGTAGGAAGGGAAGAACAGGAAGAATCTTTGGAATATTTTACTTTGAGTGTTCAGAGGACTCACTCTTTCCAGAACTAGCAATGTCTTCTAGAGTCAGGACTTCTGTTTATGACTAACATCTTTTTTTTTTTGGTTCTTTTTTTCGGAGCTGGGGACCGAACCCAGGGCCTTGCGCTTCCTAGGTAAGCGCTCTACCACTGAGCTAAATCCCCAGCCCGACTAACATCTTTTTTAAAAAAAGATTTACTTATTTATTATATATAAGTACACTGTCGCTGTCTTCAGACACACCAGAAGAGGGCATCAGATCTCATTACAGATGGTTGTGAGCCACCATGTGGTTGCTGGGAATTGAATTCATGACCTCTGGAAGAGCAGTCAGTGCTCCTAACCACTGAGCCATCTCTCCAGCCTGACTAATACCTTTAAGAGTGGGAACATCTTAAGAAAAAAACAACTGTTTAAAATATATCCATCGTTCTATTCATGATCACAACTATGCATGTTTTCTAATTAATTTTTGAAGCAATCTAAAATTTAAGGATAAGTTTCAAAAAACCCCTTTTCCTCCTCAACCACACGAGGGCAGTTGCCACCATGATACTTCACCGAGTAGTTGACTGTTTTTCCTGAAGAGACGTTCCTCTCCCACCACAACACAGACATCAAAGGCCGGAAATCAACACCGACACGCCACGGACGTGTAATTATCAAACCCCATGCAGGTTTCATCAACTGCCGTTCACAAATAATAGATCCGATCAGAGTGCGGCACTGAATTCAAGTGTGTGTTGAAGTCTCATTTGATCAGCAAGAGCCTCACCCTTCCTCCACACGCACGTAGGAAATTGCAGCTACTTTCTAGAGAGCCCTTTTGTTCAGACCATCTGATGTCTTCTCGTGATTAGGGTTAGGACGGATACTTGGTAGGACCAAAACAGAAGCAATAACGTGTTCTTTTCATATTTCCTATTAGTGGGGGCACTAAATGCCGAGGGTTTAAGATGGCGTCTGCTAAAATCCCAGCATGGAGGGGGGAGGGGGCATGAAGATCCATCCCTAGCGGAAAAGCTATTGGCAGCCGCCAACAGCTGCTGGGGGAGGGAAGTCAGTTCTCTCTCTCTCTCTTTCTCTCTCTCTCTCTCTCTCTCTCTCTCTCTCTCTCTCTCTCTCTCTCTCTCTCTCTCTCTCTCTCTCTTTCCGGAGCTGGGGACTGAACCCAGAGTCTTGCGCTTGCTAGTCAAGCGCTCTACCACTGAGCTAAATCCCCAACCCCGGAAGTCAGTTCTCTTTAAGGATGTGGCCTCCGGCAGGTTGGCCATACTCAAGCAGAAGGTCACACATCTCCGAGCATATTGGCAGTACAGGTGGGACTTAATGGGCTTCATAAAGAAGGAGTTAGACATGGAGTTGGTAGGGAAGGGGTGGGGCTAGAACTTGCAGGAGTTGGGAGACAGGAAGAATATGATTAAAATAGACTGTGTTAAGTTCTCGAAGAATTAAAAAAGAAAACAAATGATGTCCCCCAGGCGTCTTCACTGTAAAGTCACTGATTATCTTTTTAAACAATAGAGTGTTTCGTAGGGGGGATGCTTTATGGTTTGTATTAGAGATTGAACCTCAGGCTCTGTACTAGACAAGAGCTCCACCACTCAGCTTTTCTGACGCAGTCTCACTATGTAGCCCAGGCTGCCCTTACCCTCCTGTGTATTGGTGAGATTAGCTATACTGCTTTGTGCTCCCGATGGGTGGAGCGCCTCCAGTCACCCACCCAAGCACTCTTTGGATCCAAGAATGAAAGACAAACACACATTAGCTAATTTTCGAAACGCCTTGGCTAGCTCAAAGGCTGGCTGTTCAAATCCTCCATCCAACTATCATAGGTTTCCCCCCGGAACTCCTGACTTAACACCCTCTAACTCTATGATCAATCTTTGCTGCCATGTTCCTTCTGGGCGGCCCCCTCACCTTTGCTGCCCAAAGACGCTTCTGGGCAGCCCTTCCGGGGACCGCATTCCTTCTCACCTACATTTCGGATGATTCTCCTTCTGCAGCTCAATCTGATCGGTCTCCCCCTGAAACCTGGAGATTCTTCTCTCCTTCCTCCCATGTTCTAGCCCACATAAATCTAAGATGGTCCCACACCATCTCCCTTTGCCCAGCCATTGGCCTCTGGCATCTTTTTTTTTTTTTTGGTTCTTTTTTTTCCGGAGCTGGGGACCGAACCCAGGGCCTTGCGCTTCCTAGGCAAGCGCTCTACCACTGAGCTAAATCCCCAACCCCGGCCTCTGGCATCTTTATTGATCAATTACAAACTAATGGGAAGTCAAGATCTGTATGGTGCATTGATTGTGTTCCCAAGCATTCTATGGTAGAGGCAAGACCCATACTATGTGTAAGATATATATGTGGGGATACCTGTATCTATTTCTATACACTCACTGGGACCTCTATGTTTACATGGAAACTCTGTTTTAAATCCAGCCCTACAGAGTTTGTTCCAACTTCTCTCCTTCTCACCGTCACCATCATCTTCTCTGACTGTGAAAATCCTGACGTCCGGTGTATTTGTATTTATTCATTTTTTCTATGCATATAGCCCCCTGTCCCCCACCCCTCCCGCGCCCCGCAGCACCCCACCCCCGTCCCACCTCCCACCCTACCCCCGCTGGTGTGAGATGCCTTCCTCCCTCACTTGAGTTAGGATCCGATGTCCTGGGTAGCCTCGCTGAATGGACACTTTCCTTAACTCACGTGAATACCAATAGCCTGGGCTAGCACAAGGTGCTCGGGCAGGTACAAGCCCTTCTCCGTGTGGACCTGCCGCCACTCTCTCTGTGGGAGCTCTCTTAGCTCCTGTTGAGGCTTAGGGCTCCGATATCCCGTGCCGGGCTACTTTCTTCTGTGGATATTCTCATTCCATCTTGGGTTTTGACATTCTGTGTCAGGCGCCTGCTCCCACAAAAAGCCCTTCTCTTTTTTTTTCAGTGTACGGACTGGAAAATTGCTTTCTCATGTACATTCCTCTCTCGTCCCACTTCGGCACTCATATCCTGCCCAGGCCATCTCTGTTCTGAAAAGGGGTATGTGGGAATACCCTCCTTGTCATAATTGGACTCAAACATCCTGCTTAATTCTACACGGATTTGGGCTGGAGAGATGGCTCAGCGGTTAAGAGCACCGACTGCTCTTCCCGAGGTCCTGAGTTCAAATCCCAGCAACCACATGGTGGCTCACAACCATCTGTCATGGGATCCGATGCCCTCTTCTGGTGTGTCTGAAGACAGCTAGTGTACTCACATATATAAAATAAATAAATTAATTAAAAAATTCTACACAGATTCCTACTTTATCTGGGCCCCATGTATTGGCTTTGGACTGAATTATGCAGGAAGGGAAGAAGTATTATGGGCCCATCCTCAGATCAAACCATTGTCCTCCATTTTTAAGTCACCCACTTTGTCTGTTTTTGGCTAAGCCACTAAAATAAAATTTTCCTTTAGATAAGTATAGCCCATAAACTATTAAGTTTATTTAAAACAATATCGATTTCTCCAATTTGATTTCTTGTTTCACTCATTTCTTTCAGGTTACAACTTCTACTGAAGTGGGTTTGTTTTGAAATCAAGGTATATGCTGCTGAAGTCATCACACTGTCCCAGGATTTTACATGATCGAGACTCCTTCCTCTTCCTACCTGTCTCTCAGCCTGCCCGCCTTGATGTTCTCCAGTTTCCTTGACCTGTGCGCTATTCCCGAGTCAGGCCAAGCCACTCCCGCCTCAGAGCTTTGGCTTCGGTGCTCATGGTCTCCCGTTGGGATGTTCTTTTCTCAGGTGTCCCCATGGCTCACTCTTGTGATTTCATGTTTCTGGTCTGATGTCACCTTCTCAATGAAGGGTACTTTAACAATCCTATTTAACATTGAGAGTGCCTCCCATTCCACTCTCCTGCTCCGTTCTCACTGCAGTTTCTAACATAATAGATACTAAGTATCTTTTTTTTTTAAAAAAACAGTCTTTCTTGTCATCACACCTTATAACCTTCTAAATAGTTCCACCAGGGCAGAGATTGTTAATTATGGAACAAATATTTGTTGAATGCAGACAGCCATTCCCTAAGGTAGTTTGAATTCCCAAACTAAACACCACCACCTAGTGCTTAGGCAAGGGTGTGTTCATTAACTCTGAGACCGACTTGCACTAACTGCGTGATGAAAGTTGTACTTTAGTCAATTCTCAGTTACCCTGTTTTGTTTTTAAGCCTCGCTTAGTGTTTTGTGAATTAAGACATTCACGGCTGTGAAACACTCACAGGATACATTGACTTTTCTAATAGTAACTTCTTCCCCTTTCACCCAGTCTTCCAGAGCTCTGATGCTGGAAAAAGTATCATAAAAAATGCTGTAAAAAGCATCATAAAGGTCAGGACTCTTTTTCTAAACTTTGTATCCGTTCTTTGTGAATTTTACATTATGCCCCCAAATCCCACTCATCTCCTCCTGCCCTGGTACCAGCCCTCCTCTCTTGCAACCTCCCCTCCCCAGTAGAGGGGGAAAATCCCATTGTGGGAGCTGTAGTGTGTCACAGTGTGTTCCACAGCATAACCTTTTGTACAGATTTCTTTGCTTGTAAATGTTCATTGCAGTGAGTCATTGGTCTGTTTTCAGGACTCTCTGACTTCTGTTACACTATCAATACTGGAACCTCACTGGGACTCTTCTCGGATATTCTGTTGTTACCCTGTGTCCTGGAGATCCTGTCATTTTGAATCTGTAGGCCCCTTCAGGTACTCCAGCAGTTTATCAATGAGGTAGATGCTGGTGTTGGTCAATTCAAAGCTCTAGATCTGGGCCTGAGAGGTATCTGAGCTGGTCAGCCTGCCAGCTCTCTTGCACCCACACCACCTAGAGGAGCTCTCCTGCCCTGCTGTGGCTGGCCCATCCAATGCCAGGTCTGCTCTCATGTTTTCGGGACTGGATTACCTGAAACTTGGGCAACCAGGCCAGCATTGCCAGGGCGAGGTGCAGGGTCTGATCTCCTGAGTGTTGCAGCTGGTGAATTCTCCCACTCTGGGCCATGCATCTTTTTTTTTTAACTTTGAGGTAATTCCAAAACCTCTCCTAAAAACAAACAAAGAAAAACATCAGATAGTCATTGCAGCTTTGCTTGTGGTACAGCCTTTCTCTAGAATATCGAAATACAAATGCTGTAGTTTGAACATTCTCACCAAAACTCCTGTTGCAATTTAATCCTCGTTGTGAGGTATTAAGGAAGGGGAAGGGCTGGTGTCAGCTCAGCAGGTAAAGTACCTGCTCTGCAAGCGAGAGGACCTGACTTTGGATAGCTGGCACACACACAAAAGATGGACTTGGTACTTTACGTTTGTAACCATGTCGGTGGGGTGGGGGAAAACCAGATTCTAGATTTGCTTGCCAGCTAGACAAGCCAAAATAGCAAGTGAGAGACGTCATCTCAAAAGTATGGTGGAGACCAAGAGACACATACTGATTGGACCTTTGGCCTCCATATGGGCTTTTATAAGCAAGGGCAGACATCCCATCCCATGAATACACATAAAAAACACACATAGACTTGGAAGTGGGAAAGAAGAGGAGGAGAAGGAAGGGGAGGAGGGGGAGGAGGAGGGAGAGGAGGAGGATGACAAGGGAAAGGCGAGGAGAGAAAAAAAAAATTACCTAACTATGGTATTTGATGATGTGATTCTGATAGATTCAATGAGACCCTAAAGGTAAGACACAAATCTAACGGACTCTGGCTTTATAAAATGGGGACTAGAGACATGAGCTAGGATGTTCTGCCTCACCATGAATCCTCGGCTGCCGTGGGAACCTCAAGTGGCAGGCAAGGAGGACCTCTCGGACATGGCTGGGCAGTGTTGAACATCTTAGTCTTCCACGAACCAAATAAGTCTTCCTTCTTTACAGATTAATCCAAGGCACTGAGTTGTACCAGGAGAAAACAGACTAAGGCAGACTAAGAAAACCAAGGGTGGGGGTGGTGTACTTCTGTAATCTCAGCTTTCTCCACGTAGAGGTAAAAGGATTAGAAGTCAAGGTTAACCTGGGCTACAAAGGGAACTTGAGGTCAACCTGGGCTGTGTGAGCCCCTGGGCAGGGGGTGGGGTGGGGGTGGGAGGAGAAAGAAAAAAAAAAAAAGAAAGACCCAAAAAAACAACCAAAGGAAGGAAAACAGGCTAAATACCTTATTTATTTTCAAATCTTAGTTTTGGCCACAGAAGCTTCTAAGTTACAGCAATAAAGCATTAATGATTGCTGTGTTTTATAAAAAGAAAAAGAAGCCAGGGATATGTGTTTGGTAGAGGTGCGGTATTGGGGGGAGAGGGTGTCTCTGTGGGCCCATGTCGAGGCATCCCCTCCCGCCCCACCCCCCCCAGGTACCAGCCACATGAGGTATAGTATAGAACAGAGTTTATTTAGGGCATGGGGAGGGGAATTGAGGGAGTAGAGTTAGAGAAAGGCAGAGAGAGAGAGAGAGAGAGAGAGAGAGAGAGGGAGAGGCTGGATATGAGCACATGGATAGATGGGGGGTGTTGGGGAGGATGAGGAGAGAAGGGACAGAGGGGGAAGAGGTAAGAGAGCAAAGGAGCAAGAGAGAGAGGAGAGGACGTGCAGCCCCTTTTATTCTGAGTCAGGCACACCTGGCTGTTGCCAGGTAACTGTGGGGGCGGAGCCTAGAAGAAATGCAATAGTTGTTTTGTTTAAAATGGTATTGGAAGTCCCTAAGATAATGAGCACAGTCATCTGATTCAGAACACATGGTTTCTTTAGATAGGATAAAGGAAAAGTGTAGAAAATTCAAGCTTCAGTGTAAACAAAGCATCTTAATACTGAGCAGTAGATATTGAAGAGGACAGGTATCTTTCTTTTTACTGATTGTTTATTATGCTAGGTACTACTTGAAGCTCATTGGTTCTTTTAGCAATTCTACAGTGTAGCTCTCTTTATAAAGCCTCATTTCTCAGACAGCAGAGCAAAGACACAGGGAAGTTACTCAGCTCAAGTCACAGAACTACTAAGTGCTGGAGACAGGATTTCAAAATAGGTAGGTGGGCTCCATCACACCTAACCAAAAGCTCATAATCCAGGCTCTCTCCTGCCCTCCCTATGAGAAATGCAAGGCAAAATTCCTGGTCTGAACAAAGAAATGAATTCATACTCTTTTTCTTGAAAGGCAGTTGTGTTTTTTTAAACCAGGTGGCATGATTTGAGCTTCCGAGTTTCCAATTCATATATCCAGTTCTTGAACTTGGCGTGTTCAGCTCAGCTGTGTGTTAAGGATCTGCCACCGTGCCTTGTTGGGGAACCTTGCTATTAAGGTAGCAGTCCCCCAGGCCCGGATGGCTTTCTGAGCTTGTCACAAAATGAGCTTCCCTGTCTCTGCCTGTCTTTGTCTGGAGAGTGTCTCGGAATACAGGTGGCTGGCCTTGTTTGGCCTTGTCTGAAAAGTGACCTTGTACAGAGGTCTCTTCAAGGTGACATAACTTACCACACACGTCCCTCTCTGGCTTCTGGCCCGCATTGTTATTAGGTGCTGTAGTATATCTAATTAGGCCTTCCTGCTTGCTCCATGACATGGCATGACATGACATGACATGATTAGTTCTGTCCGCCTATACTCCTGAAAAAGCCCTTACATACCTCATCCCCCGAAACAGTAATGTAGACTCATCTTGCTGCAGTGGTTTCTGGAGGTCATTCTGCAGGAATTCATGGTCATCTGAACCCTGGTCTCTGACTCTGCCTCCTTTCTCCCTTCAGGTTGACCAACAGCCTCCAGAGAGAAAGGAGTGGGCGGGTGGAGGAGCACAATGTCTTATTTTCTGTGGTACCAGAGATGAAGCTCAGGACTTCATGCATGCTAGGCAAGCACATACTCACTAAGCTACATCTTCAGCCTTTTCTGCAGCTAAGGAACAATCTGTAAGTCCCACTACTATGACACTCAAAAAGGATTTTGTGAGCATGTGTGTGTAGCACTGGAATTACAGGTGTGCACCACAGCTTATACATTATACTTCCTTTTTTAAAGACATATTTATTTGTTTTATGTATATGAGTACACTGTAAATTCAGACACACCAGAGGAAGGCATCAGATCCCATTACAGATGGTTGTGAGCCACCATGTGGTTGCTGGGGATTGAACTCAGGACCTCTGGAAGAGCAGTTGGTGCTCTTAACCGCTGAGCCATCTCTCCAGCCCCACATTATACTTCTAAAAGGCTCATTAATCCCTTCAAAGTTCAGATGGAGGAGTCTTTGAGAGGCTATCTGTGCATAGACAGTTTCCTGGTTTTCAAGATGATCCCAGAATTGAGGCTCCTTTCACCATTCTGGCCATTGGGAATTACTCTTCTGTCTGTATTCGTGTTTTTTAAATGTTGGGCTGGTGACTGAAACCAAGGCTTTGCATATGCTAGAGACACACTCTGTCATGGAGTTATAACCCTGGTACTGGCTGAATAATTTCTAAACCACAAAGTTATTTGGGGAAGAAGAGCTCATGCTCTGTCTCGTCTTTGACAGAGGTTTTCCCATATAGGTTTTCAGGTTTGCTCTGTACCCATAGCAGCAGTTTCTGTCAGGGTTAGGAATTTGTCTGCTAACAACCTTTCAGATGGTTTTTATATGTGCTGTGCTTACATTTGGAAACCACTGACCTAGAGGGATATATTTTGTTGTTGTTATTTGTTTTTTTCTTTCTTTTTTATTTTGGTTCTTTTTTTTCGGAGCTGGGGACTGAACCCAGGGCCTTGCGCTTCCTAGGTAAGCGCTCTACCACTGAGCTAAATCCCCAGCCCCTTATTTGTTTTTTTTTTTCGAGACAGCATTTCTCTGTGTAATAGCCTTGGCTGTTCTGGAACTTGCTTTGTAGACCAGACTGTCCTTGAACTCACAGATACCTACCCTCCTCTGCTTCCTAAGTGTGGACTACACACCTGGTTTAAATAATTGTTTTTTAGTTTATTATTTCATGTGTATGTGTGTGCCTGAATGCATGTCTGTGTATCGTATGCTTGCAGTGTCCATGGAGGCAAAAGGAGGGTGTTGGAGCCCCTGGAAATAGTTACAGATGGTTGTGAGCCACCATGTGGGTGCTGGGAATTGAACCCAGGTCCTCTGGAAGAGCAGCCTGTGATCTTAACTCCTGAGACATCTCTTCAGTCCCTAGGGGGATTAATTTTTAAAAGTAGAGCCCCAGCACCATTTGAGTTGTTAAATTCTTCCCTATTATAAACTGCAGACCAGCACTTTCAGGACTATCATGTAAAAACCTAATTATAAGAAGACCGAATACAACTTCAGAAGACTAGTAATTAACAAGTCTATTAATGGGATTGTATTTCTTTTTGTTGTAAATTGCATGTGTGAAACGTCTCAATAAATTACATGTGTAAAGTATCTCTAAGAATTCTTTGATGGGTGCTGCTTAATCCCGATTTGCTTTCCATAAAAATTACCAGCTGCCTCAAGTTTCCTAGCATGCATGAAGTTCCGAGCTTCATCTCCAGCACCTCAGGAAAGCAGGCATGCTGGCCATCTTGCTGCCTCAGCACTCAGAAGATGGAGGCCAGGCATCAGAAGTCCAAGTTCATCCTTTGTTATCTAGCAAGTTTAAAGCCAGCCTGGGCTACGAGAGACTTTCTTAAAAAATAAAACAACTCCTCCCTCCCCCCCCCCCCCCACAAAACTGAACAAAGAACTAACTTTTTGGTTATCAAAAGAAAATACAAAATCTTCAGCCTTAGAGCTGTTTTAAAATAATAAGTGAAATGTTTGGATGAACAGGTATACAGAGAATTAAAGTTATGGGCACTTTTAAGTCTTTCTAGTTTTATAATTTTGAAATCTGATTAAACTATGTCTTTTTTTTTTTTTTTTTTTTTTTAAATTGCATGCGCCAGAAGAGGGCATCAGATCCCATTACAGATGGTTGTGAGCCACCATGTGGTTGCTGGGAATTGAACTCATGACCTCTGGAAGAGCAGCCAGTGCTTTTAACTGCTGAGCCACCTCTAATTACATTTCCTAATGTAACTCATCAACAATCTGTTTTTAATTTTATAACCAGCTAGGCTCGGTGAGGATTTCTCGCCCTTTTAGGATAAAAGCATCTTGAGACCACTCTGTAGAACAGCTCAGAAAGGCTAACAACAAAAAAAATTATTTAGATATTATCACATCCAGATAATTCAGATGCTCTCTCTTCCCTCCTCTCTCTCTCTCTCTCTCTCTCTCTTCCTCCTCCTCCTCCCTTTTGGTTTGACCTCCTCATTATACCACCACCAGTGTGTTTCTTGTTCTTTGATAATTATCATTCCTAATTATTATCCGTTATCTTCGTGCTCCTTTTTCTTTCCGTTTACAAATCACAGGTTAGTCAAGAAGGTCACGCATCTTGAAAGCTTTCTTTCTCTTTTCCCCCCATCCCCAACCCCTTTCATCTTTCTCTGGCATGGGGTCTCGATGTAGTCCAGGTCTCACTGTGTAGTCCTGGCTGGTCTTCTAGACCAGGCTTTCACCTTGCAAGGATCCTTGACTCTCTGTCTCCTGAATGCAGAGAATACTGGGAACATGGACATGTGTCAACACACCTTACTTGAAAGTTTTGTCTCTTTACAGCCAGGTGCATTGTGCTCATGGTAGCTAAGTAAGAAAGAAATATCAAGAATAAAATACCCATACAATGGAAGAATTGGCTCTAAACTATCTTTCCTCAAAACTAAGGATCTCTTCAGGAGGGTGCCTGTTTGATAGAGAATTTAAGGGGCAAGTTCTCATAAAAGGATCATATCACTGAAGATAGTTCTGTGGAACTATATAATTGAAGTCTATCATAACACTCCTGAAACATAGTTTTTAATCTTTCAAGAGATCATGGGGGAAAATCGGGTAACTTTAATCTCAAACATGCAGCCTCATCTTTATTACCATATTTGGATTTGCTCCAGGGTCTGGATTTGGTTCAGAGCAGCTGGAGAGCCAGGAGGCTAATACCCCTCTCTCAGCATATCATACTTTTTGAATGATAGTGGAACGGACTGGTGAATTAATGGGGAGATTTTTTTTTGGAGGGGGGAATGTTAGTGATTTTTGTCATTTTCCCCCTGTGTATCGATAAACACTACAGAAAAATAAAAAAAAAAAGTGTGAAGCAGGAGAAAAGGGTCCTTCAAGGCTGAATCCATAAAACACAACAAAACAAAACAGGCCAAATCTCCAACTGTGTGTGAATTTCACTCTACAGTCAAGGAAACCATAGAAGCTATTTGAGTCTCTTCCATAACTTTTTGGTGAAACAGAAATGCCAGTCGGTTTGTGAGAGAAGCGTTTTAACAATGGAGGTAAGTCCTCCAGTAACTGTATCTTTTAAATTTTCATTTAGAAAAAAGTTTTCCTTTGTGATCTACAAGAAATAGGGTGATCGTATTTTCAGCACTGTCAAACTTCAAGGCCAGGTAAGAACTAATGAACTGTCAACAAAATCAAGGGTTTTAAACTGATGCTGATAGCCGGGTGTCCAGGAAAAAAAAAACAAAACGGTTTACTACTACTACTACAAATTAAGGTAAAGCCTGTTAATGACACAATTGCTGATTTCACAGATTTGTATGTAAGCACCACTTGACAGGAGTTAAGACTGAAAACTTCGAGCAGGTTTGGGAAGGTTATGGCGCCAGGCGTAGGGGTTTTTCTATGGCTGCTGATGAAATACGGTGCAGGTCCCCTCGAGCCGTAGTCAGTCCAGGCTCAGGTTAGCGGTGCGCCGGCGTGATTCAGACTACGTGCTCAAATACGCGCGCCCGACGATGGAGGTAGACGCTCGCACACAGCACGGTCCGCGCGACCACTGGTCAGTGGAGAGCCCGCGGTCGGGGAGGAATTCCCGGCCAGCCCGGTAGCAGTGACCGGCGTCGCAGCGATCCAATGGTGCGCTGGAGGCGGGGCTGCTGGGCATAGGGGGGCGGGATTTCCCGCGCGGCGGCCGCTGAGCTCGGGGCTGGGGCGGCGGCGCCTGCGAGAGGGCGGACCGGGTCAGCTGCTACAGGCGGGGCCGTGCGCGGAGCTGTGGGCGGCTGCCGAGTGTCCTGCCGCCGCCCAGCCTTCGCCACGATGCCGGGGATCGACAAGCTGCCCATTGAAGAGACCCTGGAGGACAGTCCGCAGGTGAGGCGCGGGCGGCGGCTGAGGACAGCGCGCGGCCTAGCGCGGGCTTGGAGCCTCAGGTGCCCGCGGCCCAGGTGGACGCCGCCGTTCTGGGTCGCTGTCTGCCGGGGCCGCGCCCTACATTCCCGGGTCGGGCTAGAGGCCCGCGCGTGCTCGCGCGGCTGGGCCACGGGCGGGGCGGAGACCCGGCGGCCGCCGCTGTCTCTGGTGGGGCCTGGCGCTTGAGTCCGCGCCGAGTCTCCTCTGCATTTCACGGGAGGTGCTGTTTTTATCGCGATGATAGGATGTGAGATAAGTCCTGGTCGTGGCGTTTTCAAAGGAGGCCCGGCATTCGGGGGACCGCAGTGGCTAGTTTTCTTAGGAAGGGGCTGCGAGCAGGAGTGTGCAACGCCGGGTGGACGCAGGAGTGCGCTCCTTGCTTCCCGTCTTGTATCGGTGCCCGAGTCTCAGGCTGGTGACTGTCACTTGAGCTGTGCACCGCGGGTGACGGAAGGCGCCTACGCTGCTTCGAGGAGGCTGAGGCTTTGGGTAGCAGATTTGGCCCGAATAAATTCGTCAAAATGAAAGCCCCGTTTTTGTGTGTTAGAGATGATGCTGGTGTGCTTGCTCTGGCTGAAGACAATTTGTATTTCTTTTTCTGTACTGAATGAGATCAATTGTGTTTTAAAGGGTGTTGGGGCCTCTAACTTGTGTAAACTTCATCCTTATGCCAACCTTTATATATAGCGAGAGATATAAAACAATGTTGCTGGTAGATTTTTTAAAATATTACTTGCTGAGAAATACATACTTCATATGCATTTGTAGTTTAATATGCGCCCCTCCAACCAAAAAGAAAAAGGAAAAGAAAAGGGCTAGCGTTTGTTTTCCTGGATGGCACTTTTGCCGTGGATTTTGTGCCACTTTTGATTTCCAAGTTGAAATTGCGCTCAGATTGTAGAATTGATTTATTCTTTTCTCTGAAGGCTATCTTTATAGGCCAGTTGCTTGAAGGGATTCTTATCAGACTGTGAAAAAGAGAAGCCACGTTTTGGGTTATCTCGTAGTTTAAATTGTGCTTAGTGATTTTCTCAGTGTAAAGTCTTAAGATATATTTATTTCAGATGATCTGCTGCAATTTTGTGGTTGTATTGGTCAGAATTTTATCGTTTTCCTTTTTAAGAATTAAGACTCAGTACGCTGTCTGAACTAATTTTTCCCAGCTGACTTTTTATAGCTCAATAAAGACTATAAAGAGAATGGGTTACACAGTGCCCTATCTATGACTTTTGATGTAGAGACAGCCCTGAATTTTCAGTGTAAGTAGTTTACAGCTTGAATCAGTCTTCATTCTGTGTAGCTCAGACTAGCCTCAAACATGAGCTTCTCCCTGCCTCTGTCTCCCTGAGTACTTACTGCAAGCTTGAGCCATAATTACTTTCAGTTGTAATTGTTGTCTTTTAATTTAAAATTTGTTTTTAGGTTTGTAGGTGTTCTATTTGCATGTGTTTAACAGAGATCAGAAGAGGGCGTTGAATCCCTTTTTACTGGAGTTACTGATGGTTGTGAGCCATCAGTGCTGAAAATTGAGCCTGGTTCTCTAGAAGAACAGTCAATATTTTAACCACTGATTTATCACCCCAGCCCCTGTTTTTTAATTTAAACAGTGGTTTGTTTGATACTGGAGACTGGATCCAGGACCTTGCACTTGCTAGGCAAATGCTGTACTACTAAGATAAATCCTCAATTTTGCTTTTATTTACTTAATTTTTGTGTATATGTGTGTTACACATGTATGTGTGTATTTGCATCTCTGTGTATATGTGCTTATGTGCATGGAGACCCAAAATTGGTGTAGCTTCCTTGATTGGTTTCTGATTATTTACCGACACACTGTCTTCCTCAGAACCCTGAGGGTTTGCAAATTCAGCTAGTCTAGTCAACTGGCCCCAGGTATCCTGTCTTTGTCTTAGAAGTACTGAGAGTACATGTGATCTCCATACCTGCCTAGTTTTTACAAGGGTTCTAGGGAATCAGGACTCTGGTCTTCAAGCTTGCAAAACCCTTAATCTACTGAGCCATCTGCCCAGCCCTATTAGTATGTGTTTATGTGTGTGCAAGTACTCTTGCATATGCACACGTGTAGAGGCTAGCGGATGACCTCAAGTGTAGTTCCTCCTCAGCCTCAGCCTAGCTTGTTTTTTTTTTTTTTTTTTTTTTTTTTTTTTGAGATAGTATCTCCCTTTGAGACCTGGGTCTCTCATGGGATCGTGTTGGCTAGGCTGGTTGGGCAATAAGCCCCAAGGATCTGTTTGCCTTCCTGGCATTGGGATTACATGTACCTGCTACTGTAACCAGCTTTTTACATGGGTGCTTTATAGCTTAAATGTCTTCATAGTGTTCTTAAGTTAAAATTCCTAGACTGTATATTTCCTTACGTGAGTTAACAGACTTATCTTTTAAAAATGTTTTTATTAGCACATATTAATAATGAGTCATTATGACATTTTCATATTTATTATATTTGCCTCCCTTCCTTGTTCCCCCTTCCTCTCCCAGCTAGTCCTTTTACTTTCACGTCTTTAAAAAAGATCTTTGTTTTGAGAGGAAAATCTTGTGTTGCTCAGGATAGCTTGAGAAATCTGCCTGCCTCAGCTGCCAGAGTAGTTGCAACTGTTCCCAACTCCAGCATCTCCAGCTCCCAGTGTTGGACTTGGGGAGTTTTTCCAACAAATAGGGCTACAATTAATGCTTTGAATGTATATTCTTGTTTCAGTTTATCAAGAAAATAATCCAACCAGAATAACCAAGAATATGAAAACTCTCAAGCTCCTAATGTACTTTAAAAAAAAAAATTAGATCTTTCAATCCTAATCAAAGGGGAGCCACTGGACTGAGGATGTAAGTCAGTGGTAGAACCCTGGTCTAGTAGTTAAGTAGACAGGATTGCTAGTGCTGTAGCTCTTCCAGTCCCAACAAAGTGGCCTGTTAACTTGGTGAGTAAAAAAGTTAGAGCTTGTATAAGACTTGGAAAATCCTGAATTATACTTACCTTTTTAAGATTTGTATTTTATTGTTGGGGCTTGAATTCAGCTATATTGATGGCTTGCTTGTTTGTTTGTTGGGGACAGGGTTTCTCTGTGTATCCCTGGCTGTCCTGGAACTCTTTGTAGATGAGGGTGGTCTAGAACTTGGAGATCTCTCTACCTCCAATGCTGGGATTAAAGGTGTGGACCACCACTGCCTGGCTCTCTGGTCCTTTCGTTGTTCATTCATTCATTCATTTATTCACTTTGCATCCTGATTGCAGGTCCCCTTCGTTCTCCTTCCAGAGTCTCCCTCACAAACCAATACTCCCTCCTCCCAATTACCAGAGAGGGGAGGTGCCCCATGGGTACCAACCTGCCCTGGCACATCAAGTCCCAGCAGGACTAAGCACATCATCTCTCTCTGAGGCCTGACAAAGCAGTCCAGCTGGGGAAGGTGCTCCAAAGGCAGGCAACAGAGTCAGAGACAGCCTGGTTTCAGTTGCTAGGGGTCCCACGTGAAGGCCAAGCTGCACATCTGCTACAAATGTAGGGGACCTAGGTCCAGTCCCGGAATGCTCTTTGGTTGGTGGTTCATTCTCTGTGAGCCCCCAAATGGGCCCAGGTTGGTTGACTCTGTCGATCTTCTTGCGGAGTCTTTGACTTCACTGACTCCCTCAATCCGATCCCTCACTCCTCCACAAGATTCCCTGAGCTCCACGAAGTGTTTGGTCAAGAAACAGCCATGCTAAGCTCCTGTCTGCAAACATAGCAGTGTGTCATTAATAGTGTCAGGGGTTGTCTCACCCTCAAGGGACGGGCCTCAAGTTAGGCAGTCAGTGGCCGGCCGGCCATTCCCTCATCTCTGCTCCATCTTTATCCTGAACATCTTTTTGTGTATTTTGGGTCAGAGGTTTTGTGGGTGGGTTGGTGTCCCCCTTCCTCTACTGCAAGTCCCACCTACCTGTAGTCTCCATATCCCCAGCTGCTAGGAGTCTCAGCTAGAGCCCCCCCATATCTGGCTCTCGCTTTTAAGGTTTTTTTTCCACAGTAAAGGTTGCACAGTCCAAATCTAACTACTCTAACTTAAGGGTATTTAAAGTGATATACCCCAAACACACCAGTCCTGGCAAAAGATCTGAAGGAGAAAAAAAATGTAAGCTTCTACTAGGATGTGCCTTGTTTGTGTTGTCTTGAAAATAGGCATCATAGTGAATCTTGTTAATTAATTATCAGTCAATCTTATTAATATTTAATTAAATATTATTATTACTGATGTTTTTTTTGAGGCGGGGTTCTCTTTATCCTTGGCTGTCCTGGAACTTGCTTTGTAGACTAGACTGGCTTCGAACCCAGAAGTCCACCTGCCTCTAGATGTCTCGTGCGTGCTGGGATTAGCAGCATGCACCACCACACCTAGACAGGGAATAGAACAGGAGAGCTAAGAAGAGTTTGTTACATCTGGCTACTAAGAGGCGGAGGCAGGATGCTGAGAGGGAAAGAAAGTCTTGAGAAGGAGAGTATGGAGACTGTGGACCTCATGTCACAGAAGGTCTTGTGCCATACTCCACACAGCTTACTGCTTAAGTTACTCCTTTGAATGTGAGAAGTTAGTGGATAAGAACATAAAGCCTGCCTTAGCTTACTACATCTGTAGTCTTAGCACCTCAGAGGCTGAAGCAGAAGGATCACCGTGAGTTTGAGGCCAGCTTGACCCTATCTATATGTGTATGTTTGTATGACCCAAACTATATGTGTGTATTGGGGTTGGGGGAGAAAGTGTCATCCTTTGGATTTTGAGCTTTAATTGTTCCTTTTTTTTTTTTTTTTCTTTTTTTAAATATGGCCTCCATGCGTTGCTCCTGTTTTTAGGTTTAATTGCAGGACTGCAGCACACCTTTGTTCTTCCTGCTTGTATTGCTACTTCGTTGTTTGTTTTGTTTTGCCTTGTCTTTTGAGGCAGTGTTTCTGTGTAGTCCTGGTTATCCTAGAGCTCACTTGTAGACCAGGCTAACCCCAAACTCACAGACCCGAGTGCTGGGATGAAGGGTGTGTGCTACCATCTTTTATTAATAAAATGAAGCAGAATAAATCCTTTGACTTCTTGATATTACTATTAAAAGAGTTTAAATAGATGAAAAGTCAGAATTACTAGAGTTCTAGTATTTTACTGCTTTTAGAAAAAATGTTTTACCAGTTGATTTATATACTGATTTATGTAAACTTTTTTTTTTACAGACAAGGTCTTTACTGGGCGTATTTGAAGAAGATGCTACTGCTATTTCTAATTATATGAACCAATTGTATCAAGCTATGCATCGGATTTATGATGCACAGGTAAAGAACTAAAGGCTAACACAATACTGCTTAAAAGAGAATCTCAGCACATGAGGACAGACTTACTGCTACAAACTTCACTTGTTCTTAGGCAGAGTAGTGTCTGTTGAAAGGATGAATAAATACAAGTTTATAACAGAACTTACATTTCAGTTAGATTTGTACTAAAGAGGGACAATATTGGTGCATCTGTCCCATCTCTTCAAACATAGTGAGAGCTTTATTATTATTATTATTATTATTATTATTATTATTATTATTATCATTATCAATGTCTATGAGTACACTGTAGCTGTTTTTTAGACACACCAGAAGGGCCTGGAGAGAGGGCTCAGCAGTTAGGAGCAATGACTGACTGCTCTTCCAGTGGTCCTGAGTTGAATTCTCACAACCATCTGTAAAGGGATCTGATGCCCTCTTCTGGTGTGTCTGAAGACATCTGCAGTGTACTCTTTTTTTTTTTTTTTTTTTTAAATTTAGAGAATACTTTATTAGTTTTTGTAATCAAACCCACGTAGATAAGACCTTACATATTTAATACAGTGCGTTACCCCTGTACAAATGGAAAAAACTTAAGTTCAACATTTCTAGACCAATATGGCTGTTAATTTTTGTACAGTGCCAACTCAACACAGTAAACGGGGATACTTTTTTCCAAAGTTGACAGCACAGCTAAAGTTTCCAAAAATTCAAATTATATATCTGTATATATATTTATATTTATATAAAAAGACCAATAATAGCAGTGTGTTATGCATCAACAGCAGCAACAGCTTTTCCAGGTTCTGCAGTCATCTGAACAAAACTGTAGAGACATCCAGCACACTCCATTAAAAAAAAAAAAAAAAAAAAAGTAAAAAAACAAAACCCGAGAAAACAGCACAGTTCTGTTACTCTTGTGGTACCTGGCACCATTTTTTTTTTTAAAATTAGCTTCTCAATCATCATCTGGAAAGAAAACATTCTGAGCAACATCATTAAAAACAGCTCTGATAAAGCACGGTTACTACTACGTATCATAAAGCAGGTACAAGCTATTTTACATCCACAGAGGTATGATACAGTACTGTCCTACATCTATAATACTAGAGGATACAATTTAAAAGGCATTATTTGAGACTTGATTCTACTTTTCCAGCAGAGGGCCCAAAGGATGGTGTGACACAGCTTTGTAAAGAAACATACTCTAGACAGGATTTCCTTTCCCTAGTGGCACACTTCTAAGGATTCATTCTCTCCATGAATGTCAGCTAAAACCGTTATTAAAAAAATGAAATATCCCTAAAACAAAACCGTATAACCACCGGATTCACATGAAGATGACCTAGTGGAGACAAGCTGGACCTCACCTTAGAAACAAGCTATCAAATCTGTTATGTTTAAACAGTGAGACCTCCAAGGAAGGAGATGCCAAGTAGTGCTTCAAAGCTTCGGACCACAATGAAACACAGCATCCTTTTCAACAGAAGCAGAAGCTCATCTGAATATTCTCAAGGATGCTGACATCAACATTTAATCATCTCCTCACTCATCCAGGAAGAAGGGGAGATCAGTTACTACTGTACTTTATTGTGTTCAACCAAATCACCATGTTACAAAAATAGCAAGCTGCCATAATAAAAAATAAGGCTCCTCTATCCAGCACCAGATAGCATCATTTTACTTTCAAGCCTAGAAATTGCACACTTGTATATAAACAAACCGAAGATGAGGATTGAGAGTTCATCTTGGTGGATTTTTCCTTTGATGAATATGAAGTGTCCTTCCTTATCTTTTTTGATGACTTTTAATTGAAAATTGATTTTATTTGATATTAGAATGGCTACTCCAGCTTGCTTCTTCTGACCATTTCCTTGGAAAGTTGTTTTCCAGCCTTTCACTCTGAGGTAGTGTCTGTCTTTGTCTCTGAGGTGTGTTTCCTGTAGGCAGCAGAATGCAGGGTCCTCATTGCGTATCCAGTTTGTTAATCTATGTCTTTTTATTGGGGAGTTGAGGCCATTGATGTTGAGAGATATTAAGGAATAGTGATTATTGCTTCCTGTTATATTCATATTTGGATGTGAGGTTATGTTTGTGTGCTTTTCTTCTCTTTGTTTTGTTGCCAAGATGATTAGTTTCTTGCTTCTTCTAGGGTACAGCTTGCCTCCTTATGTTGGGCTTTACCCTTTATTATCCTTTGTAGTGCTGGATTTGTAGAAAGATATTGTGTAAATTTGGTTTTGTCATGGAATATCTTGGTTTCTCCATCTATGTTAATTGAGAGTTTTGCAGGATACAGTAACCTGGGCTGGCATTTGTGTTCTCTTAGGGTCTGTATGACATCTGTCCAGGATCTTCTGGCCTTCATAGTTTCTGGTGAAAAGTCTGGTGTGATTCTGATAGGTCTGCCTTTATATGTTACTTGACCTTTTTCCCTTACTGCTTTTAATATTCTTTCTTTATTTTGTGCGTTTGGTGTTTTGACTATTATGTGACGGGAGGTGTTTCTTTTCTGGTCCAATCTATTTGGAGTTCTTGTATGCCTATGGGTATCTCTATTTTTAGGTTAGGGAAGTTTTCTTCTATGATTTTGTTGAAGATATTTACTGGTCCTTTGAGCTGGGAGTCTTCACTCTCTTCTATACCTATTATCCTTAGGTTTGATCTTCTCATTGAGTCCTGGATTTCCTGTATGTTTTGGACCAGTAGCTTCTTCTGCTTTACATTATCTTTGACAGTTGAGTCAATGATTTCTATGGAATCTTCTGCTCCCGAGATTCTCTCTTCCATCTCTTGTATTCTGTTGGTGAAGCTTGTATCTACAGCTCCTTGTCTTTTCTTTTGATTTTCTATGTCCAGGGTTGTTTCCATGTGTTCTTTCTTGATTGCTTCTATTTCCATTTTTAATTCCTTCAACTGTTTGATTGTGTTTTCCTGGAATTCTTTCAGGGATTTTTGTGTCTCCTCTCTATGGGTTTCTACTTGTTTATGTTTTCCTGGAATTCTTTCAGGCATTTTTTCGATTCCTCTCTGTAGGCTTCTACTTGTTCTCTAAGGGAGTTCTCCACATCTTTCTTGAAGTCCTCCAGCATCATGATCAAATACGATTTTGAAACTAGATCTTGCTTTTCTGGTGTGTTTGGATATTCCATGTTTATTTTGGTGGGAGAATTGGGCTCCGATGATGCCATGTAGTCTTGGTTTCTGTTGCTTGGGTTCCTGCGCTTGCCTCTCGTCATCAGATTATCTCTAGTGTTACTTTGTTCTGCTATTTCTGACAGTGGCTAGACTGTCCTATAAGCCTGTGTGTCAGGAGTGCTGTAGACCTGTTTTCCTGTTTTCTTTCAGCCAGTTATGGGGACAGAGTGTTCTGCTTTCGGGCATGTAGTTTTTCCTCTCTACAGGTCTTCAGTTGTTCCTGTGGGCCTGTGTCTTGAGTTCACCAGGCAGGTTTCTTGCAGGGGAAAAGTTGGTCCTACCTGTGGTTCCAAGGCTCAAGTTTGCTTGTGGGGTACTGCCTAAGTCCTCTCCGTGGCGGCAGCAACTGGGAAGATCTGCTGGGAAGATCTGCGCCGCTCTTTCCGGGAGCCTCCGTGCACCAGGGTTCCAGATGGCGTTTGGTGTTTTCCTCTGGCGTCTGGATGTGTGCAGAGTGCAGTCTCTTCTAGTTTCCCAAGCGTGTCTGCCTCTCTGAAGGTTTAGCTCTCCCTCCCACGGGATTTGGGTGCAGAGAACTGTTTATCCGGTCTGTTTCCTTCAGGTTCCGGCGGTGTCTCAGGCGCAGGGGTCCTGCCGCTCCTGGGCCCTCCCCTACGGGAACCCAGAGGCCTTATACAGTTGCCTCTTGGGCCAGGGATGTGGGCAGGGGTGGGCAGTGTTGGTGGTCTCCTCCGCTCTGCAGCCTCAGGAGTGCCCACCTGACCAGGTCTCTCTCCCACGGGGTTTGGGAGCAGAGAGTGCAGTGTACTCTTATAAATAAATAAAAAAAAAAAATAAATAAATCTTCAGACACACCAGAAGAGGGCATGGGATCCCATTACAGATGGTTGTGAGAATTCAACTCAGGACCCCTGGAAGAGCAGTCAGTAATTGCTTCAACCGCTGAGTCATCTCTCCAGCCCAAGAACTTACTTATTGGAACTCACTGATAGTGAGTTGACTGAAGACCCCATATTGTTGTATTTTCCTTAATCATGCTTTTAACTTTAAGGAACCCCTGTTTGTTGTTTGAGTAAAGGATTTGAAATCATAGCCTCTAGTTAGTAGAAGGCTATGATTAATTTTTCTTGCAGAATAGATAAAAGGTTTGAGCCTATGTCTGTATAACTTACCAGCTTTAACAGCAGCCTGTGTTCTATTGATGTACTTTATTTGGAATTAGTTAAGTGTATCAATTTTGTTTTCTTCTATTCCTAACTATTGTTATGATGGTTGTTTTTTCCTTCCATTGTGATAAGTTTTGCAAGGCTTTATTCTGGCCAAGATGTTCAGTTAATAAGTGAAGTATTATTATATCGTGACTGGCTAAAAACCCTGAATTAATCAAAATACCTTTCATCTGGCTTTGTTGCTTTGTTATGTCCTCTGTTAAACACATTGTGATGTTACTGAATGCTCGTGTTTTCTAGATTGAAGAATACTCAATCATTCATATAGACTACAAATTTTGTTGACATTTTGTACAGTTTACTTCTAGCTTAAAATATATTTAATATTAGCTTTCACTAGCAGAGACCCTCAAAACAAAAGTCAGGTAAAAAGCACATATCTGAGGCTGGATATGGTGGTATATGCCTGCAATCTCAGCAGTTGAGAGATACAAGTAGGAAGATCAGGAGTTTGAGGCTATCCTCAGCTACATAGCAAGCTTGAGGCTAGCCTGAACTATGTGAATCCATGTCTTAAAAAATAATACCTGGAACATTGCTTAGTTTTTTTGACAGTGCCTCTCTTTTGTTTGCATTTTCTTTTGAAACACTTTTAATGGTAGTTCCTTTTCCATTGCTGAGAATAAAAAAAAATGTGTATAGTATGAAGTAATAATAAATGAAGGTGGCTTAGATATTATCAAATAAACTATTTTCCCAGTCTGTAATATTGTGCTCATTTGATCAAATCCTGTTCTTTTTCCTTAGAATGAATTAAGTGCAGCAACTCACCTGACTTCGAAACTTTTGAAAGAATATGAGAAGCAGGTAAGGCTGCAAGGTTTTAAACATGATTCAGCATGGTAGCCATACAGTACACGTGTGGACACACTTTAAACGTGATTCAGCATGGTAGCCATACAGTACACGTGTAGACACACTTTAAACATGATTCAGCATGGTAGCCATACAGTACACGTGTGGACATACTTTCACATGGTAGCCATACAGTACACGTGTGGACACAGTTTTACATGGTAGCCATACAGTACACGTGTGGACACACTTTCACATGGTAGCCATACAGTACACGTGTGGACACACTTTCACATGGTAGCCATACAGTACACGTGTGGACACACTTTCACATGGTAGCCATACAGTACACGTGTGGACACACTTTCACATGGTAGCCATACAGTACACGTGTGGACACACTTTCATCCAGATGCTTTTATGTTAGTGTTTCCAAGCAAGGATCTCACCACGTAGTCCAGGCTATTCTCAAGCTCAGGGTCCTCCTGCTTTGGCACTGCTTGAGTTTATAAAATACGCCACTGAAATTTCACGAAGTCCTTGTTAGTGACTTAAAGGTTGTCTGCTTTTCTATATTTCTCTTTTTGTAAATATACATACATACATACATACATACATACATACATACATACATATATGTTTTGAGACAAGGTTTCTCTATGTAGTCCTGGGTGTTCTGGAACTCACTCTGTAGACCAGACTAAGATCAAATTCAGAGATCCCACCTGCCTCTGACTCCTGAGTGCCGGGATTAAAGGCGGGCGCCTCACCACCTGGCAGATTTTTCCTTTTGACTCACAAAGACACTGAGTTTTGTTCAACTTACACTGTTAGTTGTTGGGAGGACCCTGAGCTTTGAAAGCCAAATCTTCAAACTTCTTCTACTGAAAACATTCCAGTATATGATTGATGTTAGTTGATCACTTAACAGTTATTTTAAACAGTGTATTAATTATGAAGATTATTTTATTAAAAGGATATTTTTGGAGAATGCTAAAAAATTTACAAATCTCTAAAGTTATTTAGAAGATTTGGGTTATTAAAAAAATAGCATTGAGCGTTGATCTGGTCTATATTTCTCTCTCGTTAGCGTTTTCCTCTGGGGGGTGATGATGAAGTTATGAGCTCTACTTTGCAGCAGTTTTCCAAGGTCATAGATGAGGTAAGCTTTGATCTTGCTTGAGTAGGTGTTTTTTAACTAAATTACGCAAGTTATTCAGCTTTCTACTGGAAACTCTAAAGCTTTTTATTGCATTTTATTTATTGTGTACATGTGAGTGTGTGTATATTTATGTGGATGTGTTATGCATGTATGTGTGTGTATGTGTGCGTATGTGCATGTGTGAGTTTATTCTCATATACATACCTTTGTCATACATGGGGTTCAACCTGGGACCTCGAATGAGCTAGATAAGTCCTCTACCACTGAGCTATACTAGCCCCACTTTTTCTAATATCATAATAGCTCACTTTAGCAGAGTATTATCATAGGCAATCAGTGTTAGTAATGGTGCTGGGTTAGGGAGGGAGCTTAGTGGTAGAGGACTTGACTAGCGTGTGAATAAGGGGGTCTGACCCCTTCACTTCAAAAAAAACAAATGCTAGGGTTGGGGATTTAGCTCAGTGGTAGAGCGCTTGCCTAGGAAGCGCAAGGCCCTGGGTTCGGTCCCCAGCTCCGGAAAAAAAACAAACAAAAAAAACCCCAAATGCTTATAGGAAATGGAATGTTTTCTAGCTTTTAAAAGGATTAAACATGCACAGTGTTTATTTAGGCCAAGAGCATTTTTATCATCTTAGAAGTCTTTTTCCCTTTTATCTGTCACTTACCCTGGAGTTTTTCCAGGTTCATGGCAATGATTGCATTTTGCTTTCTGTCTCTAAATTTGCCTGTTGTGGATATTTCATATAAATTAACCTATGTAATTTGTGGATTTCAAGGTGTGTCTTCTTTCATTTTGAATATGAGTTTATCTGTGCCAGTTTTGTTGTTGAATAAAATTTCATTATGTTCATTTTGCTTATCAACTTGTGGGCATTCTGTTGTTTTTACCTTTTAGTTATGATGTATTCATATATGTATATATCAACATAAAAGTCTAATCCTTTAAACATTGGTTTTCAGTTCTTTCCTGGTATGTACTCAGAAGTGGGATTGCTTGGTTTTATAGTAATTTTATGTTCAACTTTTTGAGAAATCACCAGATTTTTTGTGTGTGGCCTGTGAACCGTGTAGGAGAGTTCTGTTTTTTTCTTTATCTTTGCTACCAAGTATTTTCATTTTAAAAATGATAACCATTTGGTGGGAGTGAAGTGGTATTTCATTTTCATTTTGACTTGCGGTTTTTGGATAATTAATACTACATTGAACTTTTTTCATGTAATTGTCAACCATTTGTAGTCTTTGAGGGAGTGTTTGTTCAAATCCTTTGCCCACTCTTTTTTTTTTTTTTTTGGTTCTTTTTTTCGGAGCTGGGGACCGAACCCAGGGCCTTGTGCTTCCTAGGCAAGCGCTCTACCTCTGAGCTAAATCCCCAACCCCTCCTTTGCCCACTCTTAAGTTGGGCTATTTGTTGTTATTAAATTGTAAGAGTTCACTGCCTCAATGCAGGGTTCTTCTGTGATGGCGGTGTTGGCAAAAGCTTTCTCATTCTGTTTGTCATCTCTCTCTATAGTATCTTCTGCTGCACAGTTTTATTTTAATAGAGACCATTTTATATTTAATTTTGCTGTTTGTGCTTTTGGTGTTATATCTAAGAAATTGTTGTCAAATAAAAGATCATTCTGAGTTATATTTTAAAAGTATTAGTCTGGGTATGATGGAACACACCTTTAATTCCAAGCACTTGGAAGGCAAAGGCTTCTGAGATTGGAGCCAGCCTGGTCTACATAGCTAGTCCTGGGACTACTAGCACTTATGTAGAAAGACCCTGTCTCACAAAACCAAAAACAAAATTTTTTTTAACCATATAATACTTTGTATTATACTATATAGTTTTGAGTCTCCATGAAGATATAACAAAGGCTATATATATCTAGCCTTTTAAAAGACTAGATTCTAATGTCTATAACATTAGTAAGTAGTTATGTCTAGACATTTATCACTTGTGCCATCGTTTAGTTATTTGGTCTTTTTGGTCTTTCTTTTACTAGCTTAGTTCTTGTCATGCAGTTCTTTCAACTCAACTCGCTGATGCCATGATGTTCCCCATTTCCCAGTTTAAAGAAAGAGATCTGAAAGGTATTGAAGCCAACCTTATGTTTGTTTTCCTCAGCTGTCAGAAGATCGGTGCTAGTGCAGTCCATTTTATTTCTTAGTAAACCAGTTCTGACCACGACATACTTTTACTTTAAGCAGGTACTAAACACTTACAGAAATGCTTGATAGATACTGAATTAGTTCCTAACAAATAATAATGTCCTTTCCTCTAAACGGAGATGAGTTCACACTGTGACAGTTTTTCATAGAGAGTGAGGTGCTATGGGGGCTCAGAGGAAGTGGTCAGAAAGGCTTCACCAAAGACATGACAAGAGCATTGAACAATGCAGGGAAATAAATTAAGAGAAAGCAGTTGTTCTGTTAGGGAAAATAGAATGCACAAAGGTATAAGCTGTAGAAAAATATCACGTGTTTTGAGAATAATATAAAATCCAGGGCTGGAGAGATGACTCAGTCATTAAGAGCACTGACTGCTCTTCCAGAAGTCCTGAGTTCAAATCCCAGCAACCACATGGTGGCTCACAACCCTCTGTAATGGGATCTGATGCCCTCTTGTGGTCTGTCTGAAGACAGTGATGGTGTCCTTATATACATAAAATATGTAAATCTTAAAAGAAAGAAAGAAATGCGTTGCTGGATGTGGTGAAGCAAGGCAAGAGATGAATGTAGTAGATAAGATGGAGCTAAAACATGGGTGGAAAGAGGTCGGACCTGAGTACATGAGCAAAAGAAGCCAGTGGATTCTAAGGCTGAAGAGACACGCCCTTTTGTTCTCAGAGCTGGGCATAGAGTGGATTCTCACTAAGAGGTTGTGAGAGTACAGTGAGAGAACAAAGAAGGCTGGAGATGATGGAGGCAGAGCAGAGGCTCATGTCCACAGAGGCTGGGTAGGCTGGGGAACTGGGCACGGCGCATCCGACACCCGCACTAGTTAGTACATGTACTAGTTGTTAGGTACATTTGTTCCTTAAGGTTAGTAAGTGAGCAGATGACTGTTTTATAGATCTGGTTCTTTTTATAATTTATAAACTCAAAGCAGATAGAAAAAAAGTGAAGCATATCAGTGAGTGGTAAAGTTCTTAAATTAAAGCAAATGCCTTTTAAAGGAGGAGCTAATAACTGCAATGGTCTTTAAGAATGTCTAGCTTCAAGATAGAACAAGAATTCACAATCTACGGAGACTGACTGCATGGCACACTCTTACACAGTATTTGATATTACTAGTCATATGTAAAATGAATTAATATGTTAGATTCTAATGTCAGTATTCACATATCTTAGCATTTAAAGTGCATTTTAATATTTGTTTTGCCTCATAATTGTTATAAGTAGATTTTCTGGTGGTGCATTGCTAATTATTTTGAATGTAGACTAGCTGAAACAGTAACCTTTTTCACCTCAAACACAGTAATAGGAATTCTTGCTTGAGTTTAAGTTGTGATTTAAGTTGTGATTAATTAATTTCATAAATATGCTAAACTGAAATTATTTTTGAACTTTTTCAGAAATATTGACACTAAAAGAGGTATTTCAGATTGCTAGTAATGGTAAGTCTTAGATCTTTATACATGACATGAATTTCTTTTATTGATCTTCTTATCAGTATACATCGTGGCTGTGTTTTTGTAATAATTTCTAAAAATTAGCTCAATTAAATGGTTAAGATAACATTATGTAAATCAGTGTTAATACTTTGGATATACTTTTAATAAAATTGTTTTATTACATTAAATGTTATATTAGTCTTATAATTTACTATCTTTGTAATACCTAAAGAAGTTATAAAATATTTTACTTATTTTCTAAATATTCCGGGTTCCTTTTTTTCTTTCCTTTTCTTTTTCTCTCATTTTTTCTGTGCTAGGTCTTGAAAGTAGGGCCTTGTACATGCCAGACAGGTACTTCACACTGAGATGCTGAGATAAATCCTTAACCTCAGCCCTTTTTTTCCTTCTATTTTTGAGTTTTCCGATTTTTAATTAAAAATATTTTTTCTCCTTTAAACCCAGAACATGGGAGACAGAGGCAGGTGCATCTCTAAAAGTTCAAAGCCAACCTGGTCTACAGAGTGAGTTCCAGGACAGAGAAACCCTGTTTCAAAAAACCAAAAAGAAAAAATTTCCACTTCTCTTTTTATTTATTCTCTCATACAATACATCCCTACTGTAGCCTTCCCTCCTCTTAACTCCCAGTTCTTCTGCCACTGCTCCTCTCTCCCAGACCCACCACCCCTCCACTTCCCTCCAGAGATGAGCAGGCACTTTTAATAGATTCTAGTTTCTTTGGAAGTTAGTGTTTTCCATCAGTTTATACATAGTCACAGAATCAAGGGAAAGTAGGCTCTGGGGGAAGTTTGAACATAGTGATCGTGTGGCAGAGAATTCTTACCTAGCTCTAGGATAGGTGTAGTCTTGCCAAGTACTACTGTACTGCTAACACTCATTTCTGTTTTCCAGATCATGATGCCGCAATTAATAGGTACAGCCGGTTGTCAAAAAAGAGAGAAAATGACAAGGTATGTTTATATACTCTTAAGAACATTTTATAAGTATTTTTAGTATGGATAGGTGTTTTGCCTGCATGTATATCTGTGTACTGTGTATATTTACCAGAAAAAGCAAGGAGAGAGAGTCAGATCCCTTGGACCTGGAGTTATAGATGATTGTGAGCCAACTTATGTAGGTGCTAGGATTGAACCTGGATCCCCTGGGAAAGCTGTGAGTGCTCTTAACTGCTGAGCCGTTACTGCTCTAGCCTACATGCACTCTGTCAATATCAAAGGTGACGACCATTTTATTAGGTTATTTAGTTTTTCCTATTGAAAAATAGAGCCAACAAACCATTGTCATGGTATTACTCTCATAATTTTTCCTAGATGTTCAAATCATTTCTGGTAATTGGTCTCTTTAAACAAAATGCTTCTCTTCTGCCAATAGTTGATAGTATAATTAAACATAACTATTTTAAAAGGATGACTGGTTCCCAATATATAAAACTGGTTTTTGTTTTGTATTTTGATGCTACAGTAAATACATACAGTGAAGTGAACAGGACAGGCTTATTGGAGGTTTAGGGAGGAAAGGGAGGACGAATGCTGCAATTATAATCTCAGATAGAAAAGGAGATAAAGTTCAGTTTTGTATTTAGTTGTATGGAAGTGTGAATATGAGTGTTTAAATAGGTATTCATGGTAACACTCTATGCTGGAAATTCATTAAAAATCTTGAATAAAACAAGTGAAAGTAAGTCACATACATATTTCAGTTAATGTCACACATGGAACTCAATGAAATTCTGGTATAAGGCTTTCTCTATTTAAAGGGAACGTTTATATCTTGATATTTTTTCAAAGAATGAAACCCAGAAGTACTACATAATATTTGAGGATGAATGCATTTAAAGATCAAAGAAGAGAATATTTACAAGTTCTGGGTGATTGAAGTCCTGAGTTACAGCTTATACCAATGCTTGCAAATGCGGTGACCTCTTCAGGACTTGGTATTTGCAGCCGTAGTCACAGCTGCTGGTAGAGACACAGTGACTACTTACGGAAGTGGACAGCTCAGTAGGATCTACTGTGTAGGAGCCGCTGTGGCAACAAAGGAAATGATTCTCACACAGTGAGTGATCACTCCTCTAAGCTGCTTTCCATTTCTTCTTTTTTTTTTAAAGAATTATTTATTTATTTAATGTCTATGAGTACACTGTAGCTGTCTTCAGACTCACCAGAAGAGGGCATCAGAACCCATTACAGATGGTTGTGAGCCACCATGTGGTTGCTAGGAATTGAACTCAGGACCTCTGGAAGAGCAGGCAGTGCTCTTTACCGCTGAGCCATCTCTCCAGCCCTGCTTTCCATTTCTAATTCTAGTTCCCAAGTTAACCAATAAACGTACACAATTTGAGATTTATAGTAGTCATTTTGCCTTAGAGAGGTACTTAAAGGTCTAGGTTATAAAATTTGGTATATTTATATTGCTTTTGGCTATTCCAAGTATTTTAAAAAGAATTAATGTTTTTTTGAATTAGAAAAATTACTGAGCATCTATTTATCAGGCAGTATGCTGAGTTCCTCAGGGAACAGTGTGAGTAGGGACCACTCCGGCTCTCCTATTCATTGCACGCTTAGTGTGAATGCGTTCCGGAGTACAAGGAGGAAGAGACTGCAGTGACATGACTTAGATGCACTAATAAAGATTTTTCTAGACAGTACAGATCGAGCCTGAGGAGGTTGCATGTGCAATGTAGTTAAGTAGACAACACTTTGGGGATTGAAAAGGACTTTTTGTTAAAAAAGCCCCAAACTGAACAGCAAAAATCCCCCAAACCAAAACGGTCTCTCTGTAGAGGCATGCTCTGGAGTTTGAACACTGTGAAGGTTTAGAGTACTGGCTATGGAGTGAGATTTGGGGGACGTATCTGAGGCCTGCTCTTCCTTTATTTGAAGCCATGCACTAGTTACTTGGTTCCATGCCTTTCTTCTCTGTGCAGAAGAGGGACCCACAGAGCAGCAGTCGTGATGGTGAAATTAGGCAGTGAATGCAGAGCAGCAGTTTTCACTGAGTTCTATCATTACTTGACAACAGGAGGTGATCACCTCTCAGTTCTCAGGATGGGTTTGGGGAGAGGTTGACAAAGTCGTTGGGGGCTGGGTGGTATGGCTCTCACCTGTGATCCTAGCTCTTGGGAGGCAAGGGATCCCTGAAACTTTGAGGCCACCCTGGAGTTCAAGGTTAACTTGGGTACAGAATGAGACACTATCTTAAAACAGACCAACAATCCCATTTGTCAAAACCTAACAAGGAATAGTTTGGAGCCAGATTGCTGCATTTACCACCTTGAAATTTTGTTAAAGGAAGTGAATAGTCAGGGAAGGATTCTAGGTAGGTAAATAGTGCCATGCAGTTAGTTATGTTGTATAACCAAAGCAATAATAACAGCATGAAAGGGAGAGTGCTAGAGTGATACCAGTGGGATATGAGACTTCCTTGCACAGTCACAAAGAAGATTGTTATAAAAGAATGCTTTGGAGACTTGTTCTTTATCTCTCACTAGGACCTTGTTAATGGTAGGCAAGCACTGAGACTCACTTCCTAGCCCTGCTTTGGAAGAGAGAAGTCCTATAGTAGGAGGTGAGATCCACATTGACATTTCCTAGAGAGAGGAAAGAACAATAAGGAAGGACAGCTGCTGTAAGGAAGAAGCTATTTTCAGTCTATGCATTCTCAGTGTACATAAACACTCATTCTTATATACAAAAGAACCCAGCCTTCCTTTCTCTGGCACTTGGGACAGGGACTGCCAGAGAGGAGGTACAGATTCACACCACCAGGCCAGTGTGCACTGATAATGTCGAAACTTGATAGGTATTCCAAGTAGAGAAGGAAAAGAGCCTACCTAATACATAGTAGGCTCTATAAATGCTCAAAGAAAAGTCGTTTGGGTGAAATAACTTGGGAGCATATGTATTTTAAGTGTGAGTCAAGAAAAATAAGCAGGTAGAGAAAAAGAGTGGTAAGGAGAAAACCAGGAGGGGAGAATTTGTGCTGTGAGCTGATTCAGATCAGACATCGCTGGCTAAATAGTAACCCATATGGTGACTCTGTCCTGTTAGTGCAGATGCCTACATTTATAGTTGCATGCAGATATGTGTTTTGTAAGTGATATGGTTGGTATACAGAAAAATGACTTGACCTGGTATGTTAATGGGTTTCCAATCGAGTAGAAAACAGGAAGGCTATGTTCAGTAATTATTGATTCTCCATTTTCCTTGAAAGACTCTTCTCCACTCTACTGGAGATAATTCAAAATTAAATAATATTTTATTCTTTTCATTCAAAGGTAAAGTATGAAGTAACAGAGGATGTGTATACTTCCAGGAAAAAGCAACACCAGACCATGATGCATTATTTTTGTGCACTAAATACTCTTCAGTACAAGAAGAAAATAGCTTTGTTAGAACCTCTGCTTGGATACATGCAGGCTCAGGTAAATATGTTTTGGATTATATCTGTCCTAAAAGCCTTGTATTAAGTTTGATTTTTGTATTAACTATAGGGCTATAATAAACTGTTGTCAACAGTTTTGTATTGTGGTTTTACTTTATTTTTTTTAAAGATTTATTTACTTATTTTATGTGAGTACACTGTCACTGTCTTTAGACACACCAGAAGAGAGAATTGGATCCATTACAGATGGTTATGAGCCACCATGTGGTTGCTGGGAATTGAACTCAGGACCTCTGGAAGAGCAGTCGGTGCTCTTAACCACTGCGCCATCCCTCCAGCCCCTGTATTGTGGTTTTAAAAAGTAATTTTAAAGACTGTCATGAGTGTCTTATTTTAAGAAGATTGGGCGAATGTTTTTTCTTGCAAATGAAGATATAAAATGTTTTAAATAAATGGAAGTACATTGTAGTAAGACTTTTCCCACCTCAGTTGGAGACAGAGAGCAGAAAGCTAGAGGAATTAATAACTGGAGCTTTTTTTCATTAGAAACCTGAGAAAGAATGAACAAGTTTGAATCGGACATGGTGGTGGACAGCTTTAATCCCAGCACTTGGGAGGCAGAGGATCTCTTGAATTCAAGGCCAGCCTGGTCTACAAAGAGAGTTAGTTCTAGAATAGCCAGGGCTACACAGAGAAACCATTTGGAAAAACAAACAAACAAACAAACAAACAAACAAACGGATAAAGAATGAGTAGGTTTGCATCTGTCCCATGTTCCTCACATACTTCCTGAGTCAGAAATAGTAGTTGAAGGGATGGAGAGATGTGTAAGAGCACCGATTGCTTTTCTAGAGGACCCACATTCAATTTCCAGTGTCTACATGGTGGGGGATCTGACCTCTAAGGGCATGTGTCACATACATGATGAACAGACATACACACATGCAAAACATCCATGTGCATAAAATATTCAAATGCCCAACAAAGTATACATTAGGAAAGAGGCTAGAAAATTGAGTTTTGGGGAATATATTAGTTCTTTAAAAACCAAGAAATTTGAATATCCTTTTAAGCATAAGAGTACCTTTTTTTTTTTTCTTTTTTTGTAAAAAACTAGTCATGGTAGTCTGAGGTTAGGGAAATATTTGAGGTCACCCTGGATTACAAGTGAGACTTAATGTCAAATACAACAGCAGACGGCCTAAATGTGAAAGGATATATAGTAGGATTGAATCCTGGTTTCCTTAGCGACTCTGTGTCTGTAGACATTGTAAACCTCAACCTGTTATTTTACAGATCAAACAACCCACTGTCATTTCTGTGTAATTCTACCCTAGGAATTGTTGGTGTGATTTTTCTCTAAATATTTTTTGTGTGTATGATTATGTTTTACAACCTTCTGTTCCTCTCCCACCTCAGATAAGTTTCTTTAAGATGGGTTCTGAAAATCTCAATGGACAATTGGAAGAATTTTTAGCTAACATTGGAACAAGTGTACAGAAGTAAGTATTTTGTCTTCACTAAAATGAAAATGAAATTATGTCAGTAAGTTAATAACTAAATGCCATAAATATTTAGAACTTAATTTCCTGAGGGTTAGTTTTCCTGCCATGGAGTGTGTTTCTCAGCTTTATTGCTAAATTAGGAAATTTCTACTCTCTTTTCCCTAGAATGTAGGCTCTGGCTTTCACCCCACTGTGGAATTTGATGACAGCTTTAATGATAGAAAGTAGCTTTTATGTCTGAGTGATATAAAGACCTAACAGTGATGGTCCATGAGTACATTTTTTTTAAAAATTTCATTTGTCAACCTTGCTTGGAAAATTACTAAGTCAATCCTCTTTTCTAGGCTCTAGTGTTTAGAGAGAGGTCAGTTCCAGTTACCTGTGCTGTGTGGGAGCACTGCTGTTAGTCTGAGGCAAGGGAGAGAAGAGATTTAGGATTTTTCATTTTGTTTTTTGCAGTGCTTAAACACAGGTCAGTGCTATACCACAGAGAAGTTTGACAAGTAATCTACAGTTGGGTATCTGGTTACTTTATTACTGTTCAAATTTGATATCGTTCCCAAAATACCTTAAAAATGTTTAAAATTATTTTGTTACTTTAACCATCCTACGGTTGCTTCTTTAAAAAATTAACTCTGTGGGCACATAGGATTGATAAGGCATGATTTGTTAGATGTGACTAATGGTAACTAATCTGTTCTCTGTAACAGTGTGCGAAGGGAAATGGATGGGGATGTGGAGACCATGCAACAGACAATAGAAGACTTGGAAGTAGCCAGTGACCCTTTATATCTGCCTGACCCAGATCCCACCAAGTTTCCCGTCAATCGAAATTTAACCCGAAAGGCTGGATACCTAAATGCTAGGAAGTAAGAGAACTATTGTTATTTTCTTTTTTTTTTTTAGGAGCTGGGGACTGAACCCAGGGCCTTGCACTTCCTAGGCAAGCACTCTACCACTGAGCTAAATCCCCAACCCCTGTTATTTTCATATTACACGTTGTAATAGCAAATCAATATAATGTATAATTAGTACTGTTTGCTAGATTGTTTTGGTTTTACTAAAGGTTGACACTTTTTAAAAAAATCCATTTTATTTGTGTGTGTGTGTGTGTGTGTGTGTGTGTGTGTGTGTGTGTGTGTCCGTCCATTTTTATTTTGTGTGTATACATGCCATAGCACAGTTTAGGAGTGGAGATACATGGACACCTTGCTGAAGTTGACCCTCCCTTCCCATCATGTGGGTGTTTGGGATAGAAATCCAATCACCAGGCTTGACAGGAAATGCCTTTAAGCACTATGACATCTTGGGAACTCAAGGTTGAAACATTTTAGTGGTGATTTATATAAGCTTATTGACACATGGAGATACATGAAAACTTTAAAAATCCTACCTTCAGGGTTGGGGATTTAGCTCAGTGGTAGATCACTTGCCTAGCAAGTGCAAGGCCCTGGGTTCGGTCCCCAGCTCCGAAAAAAAAAATCCTACCTTCATGTTTATTGAATTATTTGAATTTATAAAAGGGATGAAACTGATTTATGTCTAAATAAGCCTATCATATCATGTTACTAAATATTAATACTTATATATGTGATTATATCAAGTAAACATTGAGTTTTCATTTGAAAATGTGCCAAGCTTCCCCTTCTCCTCTTTATTCTCACCAATTCTCAGTGCTGGGTTGGAACTCAGACCTTTGAGCATCCTGGGCACACACTGTCTCATTGACTTAAATCCCTGGCCTTCACTTGATATGATGGTGAAATAGATTAACTCAAGAAATAAAATTGAATTTCTTCCCTTGCGTACTGAGTGTAACTTGGATTTTTGATGTATCATTGTAACAGTTGAAACTTAAATGAATTCTAGCCTTGTTTTTGAAACTATAAACATTCACACCAGTGAGTCAACATGCCCAAAATCATTTTAGAATAAGAAAAAGTGACATCTTCTTGACATCCTGGTGCCGTTTTGCAAGTTTTGTTTTCACACACTATTTCTTATGTCTACTAATGACAAGGGATTGTTTAGATGTTGTTACTGAAATTATCAATTACTTTCTTTAGTAAAACAGGCTTGGTGTCATCTACCTGGGATAGACAGTTTTACTTCACGCAGGGTGGAAACTTAATGAGTCAAGCCCGTGGAGATGTGGCAGGAGGCCTAGCCATGGACATAGACAACTGTTCAGTGATGGCTGTGGACTGCGAAGACAGACGATACTGTTTTCAGATCACTTCTTTTGATGGAAAAAAGTTAGTATTTTTCTGCTGCTAATAAGATATGCATTTTAAAATGCGGAGTAATTCCTTTTTGTTTCATATAGACATTTAGAACTACTGTGAATTAAGATAATTTGCTTTTTAATACAGTTATTTTTAAAAGCATAAATATAAATAGGAGAATGGAAAAAAACCAATAATTTTCTTTATAGCATTTTGTTTCCTTCTAGCTTTTATCCTGAGTACATTTTCCTTCCTTTCCCCTTCCCATTCCCTCACTGCTTCCCCTTGAACCCATGTCCTTGAGCAATCTAGGCAAGTCTTTTTTTTTTTGGGGGGTCTTTTTTTCGGAGCTGGGGTAGGCAAGTCTTTGTCATTGAGCTACAGCCACAAACTTTGTGTAATGGCCTTCAATTTGTCATTCTTTTACCTTAGCCTCCAAAGTAGTTTAGCACCGTGTGTTACCATTCCTGGTCTAAGTACATTTTCTTGAATTATCGAAGGATATTTTATATACATAAATTAGATCTGCATCCATTTAAAAAAACATTTTATAGGGCTGGAGAAATAGTTCAACAGTTAAGAACAGGTGCTACTCTTACAGAGCATACAGGCTTGGTTCCGAATACCCACCTCCAGTGGATCAGAACTCCCTGCAGGTCCAGCTCCAGGCCATCTGACACCCTTTTCTGTCCTCCAAGGGCACCTGCACTCGTGTGGTAAACAGAAACTCACATACATATAATAAAATATTTTTTCAAAAAGTCATTCATAATGACTGCATTCTAATTTTTTAAAAACCATACAACATAGTTTAAACATTTTCCTAATGCTAGATATTTAAGTTAGCTGAGGTTGATTTTGACCTTTCAACTTCCTTATTTACTTTTTAGAAGAAACTCTTGGATTCTCTGAAAGTCATTTTTCCTCCATCATATATATGTACATTAAGATTATCTTCTTCATAAAAGATAGCTTTGCTCACTTATCTTAGCTACACGGTTGTGTTCCTAGTCCTTCTAGACAGACAGTGAATGTCAATGCTGTACATTAGAGTTCCTGTTTTCTGTTAGCAGAATTAGTAAATTGCTAACATGTTACTACATTATTTACATCTTTGTATTTTTAGTTTTTGCTAATGGTTGGCATGGTTTCCCGTTTTTCCTGATAAGATAGAAAGTTAGTAAAATTGAAAATTTCTCTTAAAATGCGACATTTCTGTAATGGTTCATAGGTTAGAATTTTTATTTAAACCTATTAAGGAAGAAATTATTAATAATGAAGTTAACATTCTTGGTTAGATCAGCAATAGAAATGCAGTAGGTTGAAGTGCTTTCTTCTTTTGTGTTCTGTCTTTTGAGAGTTGGCCTTGCCCTTTGGTTTTGCATGTTGGGCTGTGGATAGCCACTTGGAATCATAAGCCTACGTCCTGCTGCTGCTGCTGGTCTTCTTTCCCTAAAGTAATTATGTCACTTGTGTTTTTAATTTAATTTTAAGGTTGAGGCTAAAACTTTTCATTTTTTTCTTCCTAGATCTTCAATTTTGCAAGCAGAGAGTAAAAAAGACCATGAAGAGGTAAAAGTTTCTTATAAAATTAATTTGTTTTTTTGAGACAGGGTGTCTCTGTGTAGCCTTGGCTGTTGTGGAACTCACTCTGTAGACCAGGCTGGAAATCTACCTGCTTCTGACTCCTGAGTGCTAGTAATAAAGTTATTTTCTTCAGCAACATTTAAAATTAATTTTATTTTGTGTTTTTTTTTCTGAGAACAAATCGTATTAATGTATTTATACATTATACATTTATACATTAAAGTTTGGGAAAACCCTAGTTAATTAAAAATGACTTTTTAAGTCCTCTGTTCTCAAGCAGCATTCTTAGTTTTCTAACAGACTTTTATAGCTGGAGGAATCATAGACACCATTTTATAGCTGGAGGAATCATAGACACCATTTCTGTGCTGTCGTAAAGTGTTACTTGGTAACCTTCCAGTGTCACCTGCTGGCAGGCAGAGCACTGTTTTGGGAGCTACTTACTGCAGCTAGAACACAGGGGCAGCAGATGTGGTACAAGAGGAAGCATTGCAGGCTTAGAGCACTTGGAAATGAAAGACAGAAAAACAGAGGTTTGGGAGTCTCTGTTCTTACTCACAAGCCTTTCAGTTTTGGCTCCAGTCTTCTGTTATCTACATGTGGAGGGTAAGGTGCTATCCAGATTGAAACTTTCAAAATGGTTTTCAGAAATAATCTTCATTTTATTTGGTATTACAGTTTTATTGATAAAAGACAGAATTGGAAAGTCTTAGAGACTTACATGTATTTGTTTCCCATGGGAAAGAGTAGTTTTGGTTTTGAGAACACAGCTGTCTCTGCTCTCTGCATGGTTTACCAACAGAGAACTAACTTTACAAGACCTGTCAGGCACTGTAATCCAAAGGTGTAATCTATAACAGTGAAATAGAAGATGTGCACTAGTAATCCCTATTTTGAAAAAGGAAGATATATAAGGTACATTCCCCAGAAAGAATTTGTATTTTAATTTTTTACATAGGTATTGTGGTAACTGAGTTCAGATTACCATGTTTGGTGGGAATTAATGGAGGAAATAATATAAAATGATAAATATATGCTATTAAGTTATGATTTAACATGATTACTTTTTATTTTATTGCATAAATACATTTATTTAAAAATAATTCAATCTGAAGGTCTCTTACATGCATATGTTTATAGTGGGTCTCTTGTTTTTGTTTTGGTTGTGGTGCTGGGGATTGAATCCAGGGACCTCACATGTTTTGTTAAAACGTCAAAAAGTATGTGCTCTCCCACTGAGTTATAGCCCCATTCTCAAGATGTTTTCTTATGAAAATTATATGGTGCTTCTAATGGAAATTCTGTTTCAATTTAATATTTAATAGCCTTTCCTAATAGAGAGGCTCCATTGAAAAAAAACAATAATAATGCTTATTTCTTTCCATTTTCAGTGGATCTGTACAATAAACAACATATCTAAACAAATATATTTGAGTGAAAATCCAGAGGTAATATTTTTGTTTTGTTATCCAGGACTATCAAAATGAAATAATTTTGTGGTTTATGTGGCTTAATATTAATTGATTCATTTCTCAAGTTCTGTAACTTCAATTACAGAATGCATATGATTCTGTTTGGGTAGCTGCGATGTACCATGGTGTATTGTCATCACAGAGCTGTTACTTCAAAACGTATTGAGATCAGTTACTCAGCTGGTATAGACAATTACCTTCATGTTGAGTGTTGTAGAGTAGGTAAAAATGTAGGAAAGACTGCATGGCCTCCTCTAGGAGTTACTGGTAAGTCAAAGTGGAAGCTGTGTGATATTTTATGTATAACGTGATTAGAAGCACATGGTTAAAAAAATACATGGTGATTACTTATAGGCTTACATTTTGAGAATGTTAGGATTAGTGAGGACTTTGTTTTAGAGAAAATTCTGTAGAGATGATGGAATCCTGTGCTAAGATTTGCTTAAGGAAAAAAGGAGACACTGCAGACAATACAGTGAAACTAAAGCTCCGACAAGGAAGTGACATGTGGATGGAACTAGCAGTGTAAATGAAAGTTTTTGGTACAAAATAGACAATTAGAGTGTGCACTGAGGTCACGTGGAGATCGTATTCAAAAGCGCTGTGATTTTGGTGCATCTGTAATAATGCACCCTGAGCTCTCAGTCTGCACATTACTCTTTTGAGTAGCAAGGGTTTCAAACAGAGTGAACCTCTGCTTGTACACTTAGCCATAGCTACAGTTCGAGCTCAGGTACAATCTGAGGGAACCAGTAGCTGTAAGAATGGAGTGAGAGAATGAACTGAGTCTATTTTGTATCCAAGTTGGGAAAGGATTTGGTCCTAGACAGGATCTGTCTAGACTCCTGTTAAGATATGGGTTGGCCATGCTGTAAGCTCAGGTGTTTCTCAGAGCCAGGTAGGGATTTATAATTTCAGTTGAAAGTCTTAGTCCTAAGCTCCCCCCAAGCCTCCAAGACAGGGTTTCTTGGATCTGCCTGTCTTTATTGCCCCCAACCCAGATTAATGGCATGTGCCATCATCCTAGCTTAAGTTACTGTTGTTGTAATGGGGGATTTGATAGGCGGCTCTAGACTAGTTAGTAACCAACTGAGTAAAAGGTAAAGAAGAAAATGATAAAGATGACTTCCAGGTTTTAAAAGACTTTTATTTAGGGAAAAAGGAATTCTATTTTTGTTAAAATGCAATACCATCAAGTATATTTATAATAATGTTATAAATTAATAGTTATATTCTAGAAGAGTTCTTTTATATTTAAATGATTGGTCTACTAAATATTTTTGTTCTATAAAATATTTTGAATGACTAGGCAGTGTACTAGGTGACAGCCGTACAAACCTTAATCCAAAGTAACTGGTAGTTAAAAATTAATAGAAAAAGAATATATTCCTGTCATGTTAGTAGAAAGAAATTAGAATTACAGGAATTAGAATTATCTTGAATTACAGGAAGTTCACAATGTTTGAAATTAATGTGCCTTACTAGTAAGGCAAGAGAATGGAAATACCTCACTCAGTAGCTTTAGTTTATATTTTAAGCACAACTCAAGAGCTTACTAACAGTTTTAAGAGTTACATCAAACATTTAGTTTCTTACATTATTAATACTAACTCTTTTTTTAAAAAAATAAACCAAAATAGGAAACCGCTGCACGAGTGAATCAGTCTGCTCTAGAAGCTGTCACTCCTTCCCCATCTTTCCAGCAGAGACACGAGAGCCTGCGTCCAGGAGGGTGAGTTAGTATGTGGGATTATTTAAAGTGTTAGCGAACTCTCTGATTATAACAGTACTACTTAGATAAGTAGTAAATCATTTCTGAATAACAAAAGTGTGTTTTCAAATAAATTTACTAATAAGGGCACAGGCCAGAGGTTGATATGATGGAGAATTTTATTTTTAAGACAGAATCACAAACCTGGAGCTCATTGATTTGGTAGGCTGACTGGCCAGTGAGTCCCTGGAATCTGGCTGTCTCTGTACCCCTGTACTGTGGTTGCAGATGCATGCTGCCATGGGGCAGCTTTCCCCCCCTTTTAAAATTATTATTTATTTATGAGTATTGACGATTAAAACCCAGGTTCTCACTGAGCGTTGGTGGCATACGCTTTTAATCCCAGCATTTGGGAGGCAGATGCAAGTGAGTTTGAGGCCAGCCTGGTCTACAGAGTTGTAAGACAGTAAGGGCTACACAGTAAAACTGTATTGAAAACCCCATCTCCCCAAAAATTTTTGTAAATAGGTTCTCCTGCTTTGACAACAGGCACTTTACCAGCTAAGTCATCTCCCTAGTCTCAGTTTATGTTTTTTTAATTGGAAAGAAAGGAATCCTTTAGCTAGCTGATTTGTGATTAAGTCTTTACTCTTTGAATCAGGGTCTTGTTTTATAGACCAGGCCAGCCCAGAACTTGTGATCCATTGCCTCCACTTCCTGAGTGTAAGGATTACAGAAAGGTAATGTTTTTTATTGGAGTTTGATTTATACTCTCATTGACTTAAAATACTCTTTTCTTGTAGTCTGCTAAGCATTGAACGTTTGAAAGAAAAAACTAAATTCAGTGCCTTGTTGTTTTTTTTTTTTCTTTTTTTTTTGTGGTTAGACAATCTCGACCACCAACAGCACGAACCAGCAGTTCAGGATCCTTGGGATCAGAGTCTACAAATTTGGCTGCCCTCTCTCTAGATTCTCTTGTTGCTCCAGATACACCAATACAGTTTGATATAATTTCTCCTGTGTGTGAAGATCAGCCTGGCCAGGCAAAAGCCTTTGGTCAAGGAGGCAGGTGAGTAATGATGTCAGAAAGCCAATGTGCTATGGTCTATAAGATTTGTGGACCCATCTATGATACATTTCTCTATCAACTATGCTCTCTTTTGCATAATTGCCTAACATTTTCATAGTTAGGGTAGAACTATACAGGTTTTTCTGTTGGTCTTCTTTTTCTGTTAAAGGTGTTAGGATAATCAGATATCAAAAAATTTAATTTTGAATTGCTTATCAAGCCTATTGCTTGGGCATTTGCCCTGTCAATTGCAGAAGTGGTAATTTTATCTTTAGGTTGTGACACTATTTTAAAAATTCTGTGTCGGAACAAGGGGTTGGGGCTGTAGCTCAGTTGGTAGAGTGCTTGCCTAGTGTGCATATGAAACCTTGGGTTCAATCTCTAGCGCCACTTAAAACCTGGGCATGGTTACCTTATGCCTGCAACTACAGTTACTTGGGAGTTGAGAGTAGGAGAGTCAAAAGCTTCAAGATTTTTTTGGCTATCTAGCAAATTCAAGTCTGGTTTGAACTCCGAGATCCTTTCTTGCTGCTGCTGCTATTGTTGATGATGAAGTCCTGTCAGACTTAATCTTACTTTAGGGGACTGGGTGGAGAAATGGCTCGGAAGTTGGAAGTGCTCACTGTTCTGCAGAGTCAGGTTCAGTCCACAGTGCCCACGTGTAGCAGGTCACAGCTGCTTCTAACTCTGGTTCCAGGGGATCTAAAACCATCGTCTGGCCTCCACAAGTTCCTAAATGCATATGGTGCACAGTAACACACATAAACATAAAGAAATGAAACTATGGCAAATCATTTATTATGGAGGTTGGGCACTTAATACATTAAATTTGGATATGACATAGAATTATGAAAACTCGTGTAAATATATTATGTATGCATAGTATTTGATATAATATGCCAAGCTGATATGAATGAAATCAGTACTGGGCTGAAGAAATAGCTTGGCAGTTAAGAGCACTTGCTGTTTTAGCAGAGGATCCGGGTCTACTTCCCAGCACCCACATCACATGGTAGCTCACAGCCATCCATAATTCCAACTCTAGGGATCTGAGGCCATTTTTCTCTGCAGGCACCGGACACATAAATAGTGCATATTAATGCCTGTGGGTACTTACTATGCACATACAGTAAGAGTAAATGAATCTGTTTTAAAGAAAAGATCAATCTTTTGTGTGTGTGTGTGTATATGTGCATGTTTGTGGAGGTCAGGACAATTCAGGTGGTGTTATTAGCTAGCTAACTTTTTGATAAAGAATCTCTCACTGCCCTGGAGCTTCCAAGTAGGCTGGATATCCAATGAGCTCCAGTTTATCCATTTCTGCCTTCCCAGAGCTGAGATTGCACGTGCAACCTTGCTTGGCGTGTGTGTGTGTTGGGAGATTTTATGACAGTGATTCTCTGTGTAGCCCTAGCCATCACTCTGTAGTCTAATTCAGAGTTCCATCTGACTCTGCCTCCCTGGTGCTGGGATTAAAGCCATGTACCACTATTTTTGGTTGCTTGGCTTTTTTACGTAGGTTTTGGGGGGGGGGGTTGAACTAAGGTTGACTGAACCATGTCCTTAACCCCTGCCCTGTTTTCTTAATGCCATTATTATTTTAGCCTGCTTCTTATAAGGCTTCCTTTGAATTGACCCCCACCCCCACCTCATTGTGGTTGTGCAACAAGTAAAGAACAGGAATGGGGAAGTAGCTTTATCTTTGGTTTACTTTTCTTCTTGCGTTGGTACTGAAACCTTGAGAAATAGAGTTTAGTTTTCTCTCACTTTGTGGTGCTGGGGATCAAACCCAGGCTTTGTGTGCATCATAGGCAAGCCAGTACTTATCTGTTATCTATTACAGTACTATTATCTGTACCTGTAATACTTATATAGAGACCCAGGAAATACAGTTCATGGAGAAAAAGAAATACATGTTTCGAACTAGACAGTGTTCAGATCTTTATAGTTAACCTGTAATTTGTAAAATCCAGACTTGGGATTTTATAGTTCTAGAAAATTCCTGGCATTTTCTGAAGACTCCAATATTGTCGCCACATTGGTCTTCCTTTCTGTGGATTTGTTGTGTGCAGTTAAATTTATACCTAATAAATAAAACACAGCAACAAAGGACTGTGGTAGATACATCAGTTAGTGTAGACACTGGGTTTGGCCTCCTACTCAGTATGAGAGTGAAACTATCTTTTTGTTCATTAGCAGAGTGAGACATTCTAGAGCTTTTCTTTGTAAACATGTAAAGTTTTATGACTCAGTCTTTAATTTTGTTCTCTTGCATGTGGCTTTTGGTGACATTTATTCATTTTTTTCCCTAAACTTTAGGCGTACAAATCCATTTGGAGAATCTGGAGGAAGCACAAAATCAGAAACTGAAGGTAGAACAGACTGCAATGTTCATCCTAGAGTGATCAGTAGTAAGATTTGAAGTGTGTCATTTGCATTTGTTCTGCTGCTGTGCCCAGTTTTGATGTTTTACTTCAGAATCTTTACTTATAGTATTTATGTATGTGAGTACACTGTTGCTCTCTTCAGACACACCAGAAGAGGGCATTGGATCCCATTACAGATGGTTGTGAGCCACCATGTGGTTGCTGGGAATTGAACACAGTCAGTGTTCTTAACTGCTAAGCCATCTCTCCAGCCCTCTCATAATATTGTTAAGGCAACCAGAACTTAATCCAACTTGTGACGTAACTCATACGAGATTACAGTGTCATAGACATTTGGCCTCATTGTCAAATTGTTAGTACATAATCTATCTCTTAAGCTTTTTTGAAAAAAAGTTTGTGTTTTTTTTATCTTCCAACCCCAAGATCCTTGACTTAACTAACTCTTGGCAGTGGCTAGGTTTCCATTACTTGGAGTGCTTTCCCTCTGGTTGAGTGGGTTTTAAGTCCAATTAGAGAACTGTTACTACCAAGATGTATGTCTGCTGTTGTACATGAGGATTATCGTGCCATGCTGGTAGTGCTTGTGGTTCATAGGCATCAAAGCTGGGATGAACTGTTGGTACATTTTGGAAGGTTGTGTGGTGTCTTCTGGTACCATAAAAGCTAATTCTCAGGGAAGAGGCAGTTCAGCCCAGGAGTCTCTGGGCCGAACATTTAAAGTTGGTGTCTTCAGCAATAGGGGACTTACCTTCCACCTCTCAGGGGCAACCAAAGGCAATGGCATGTACTGTTTTAGTCTTTTGACAATTCTGAACAACAACTTGAAAGAGGGCCTTTCATGCTTGTTGGTTTTTTTTGTTAGATGGTCTTTGGCTCTTGGAGGGAGCATTGTCAGCCCAAATGGAAAATTTTTATGTAAACTTTGTATGTGTATTTATGCTTAGACTTAGCAGTCTTATCGAGCTGTGGCTGTTGTTTTGTTAGCTATGTTAATAGTATGTTCCTTATGACATTTTCAGACATCCATATTTTGCCCTCCTCCTTCCATATCTCCTGCCTCTGTGACTAGACCCCCCTCCTTTATTCCCATTTCCCTGATGCTATCTATTAATTAGTCCCCTATCTTTTCACCAATGATCCCTTTTTGATTTCCTTGTTTCTGTAGTTATATATGCTCACCCATGAACATTAGGAGGTAGGAGTGCCAGATGTGAGAAAATGTAATGTTTGTCTTTTTGGGTCTGGGTCTCTTCACTCAATGACCAAGTCAGCTCAGTCAGTCAACAGGTTCTCCAGGGCAGGAGCAAGGATTAAAAAGAGAACAACAAACAAACAAACAACAATTAGACAACACTGTAGCATGACCCCAGTCAGCTTTGAGGGTGAAAAAGGTTTTTTATTTTTCAGTCTGCTTTTATACCACTTTAAGTACATGCAAAATAAATAGATCAGGTCTGGGTCAAGGAACAAGTAAGGCAAAAAACAAAATCCTATAAACACCTTTCTAGGGTTAGTCAGGATGACCAAGACAAAAGGAAAGCCACATATGCCTCCACTGAACCTGCTCTGAGGTTTGCTTTAACTGAAATGTAAATGTTCTTAATCTGGACCTATTTCCTTTGTCCTGGCCCAATGTCAGATTCCTGCCAAGTGTCTAAAAGCCCCTCAAAACTCTCCACTTCACCCCCTTTTTAATTTAATAAACAAGACTGTGCCTGTCTTAGGTTGTTCTGACAATACCTGTCATGGGCTATGCATTATCAAGAGCAATGCTGTTCATTTTTGGTTGTTAAGGTTCTGTCCAGAACTTAACCATTCTTGGCTGCCAACCTGTTAAATTAATAACTCTGTATGGGGGTCCATTTTTAGTTTCAAGCCATGTATTTTGCTGGCCAACATGCTGCTGTTGTTAAAGGCAGGCTTTATCACAATGGGCAGCAATAAAAGTATTCCTAGGACAAGAAGGGCTAGCGTGATCAAGCTATTTAATCTATCCTCGAAGCTTGACCAAGATGGGAATACTGACCTCAGGCCATGAATAATTTTATCAGTAATCAAAGCTCAGCAGAGCAGCATTCTTTGAATTCATTAACTCAGTATGCAAAGTCAAAACATCTAGAGAGGTGTTAGAATCATGCCAAGTACCCTGGAAGTGTATTTGAACTTTTCCCCAATTATAGTGACTGTCATTGTAAATTTTAGAAGTAAACAAATACATTAATATTTAGCATGACACTGGAGATGACTTCTTACTCTTAAACTCTGAACCTCCAATAACTTGAATAGTATCATTAAGAACATCAACCCAAAAATCCAAATGCCTATCTAAATCCTCTTGAATACTCAGGAACATGTTTTGCTAAATGATTAACAGAAATAGCTGTCCTAACTTCCTGTGTCAAAGCAATTGCAGAAGCAGTGGTGCTAGCTATTAATGCAATTAAAGCTGCTATACCAGCAATGATCAAGCCCACTACACTCTTACTCCTCACTTCTTCCAGTGTTTGCAAGCCTTTTTCAGAATACCAAGGTCCTGTAATACAGGCAATAAAACAAAAACTGATTGATAAACCACCATAACAGGCATATCAGATTTCAATACATTAACAAAATTAGAAGTGTACAATCAATACAACTTACATTAAATACTGAGGAAGAAACAAAAGTAATTTTAACATGACCAATTAATAAAAGATTAGGAGCCTTAACACATGCTCTACTACTTGTTCGAAGTCCAGATCCTATGCCAATTTTATCCACTACAAATATAACTTCATTAATTGAGGACATTGAGGACAAGTCTTTATAATTTGATGTGCACATTCTCTAGAAATACCAAATTGTTGTCTCAAGCTATTATTATTTTGATGATGTAAAGAATGAGATGGTTTGACTAATTGTTCCTGGGTAAGGCCTATAATCTGCCTGGTACACAAATCTGCTGGCATTGCCCTCACTAAGGGGTCTGGACAGTCCAATGTGAGCTCTCAATTGCCCTATAAGAGAATAGTATGTTCTCTTAAGATGAGTTGTATTTGCATAAGTAATTGCAAAATTTGAGAATTAGCAGTATCTAGAAAAGGAACAGTTTTAAGCAATTGTGAACCATGGGCTATATAATGGCTCTCAGTAAGTATACAAATTAAAAGCTTGATTTTTTTTTTCAGCATTTCAAAAACAGCAACTACAGCATGTAGTTCTGAAGCAAGGGGAACCTCAAGAGAATGAACATGTGATCCAGTTCCATGTGCTGCCTTCCCATTAGATGAGCTGTCTGTAAATACAGTAAATGCATTTTCTATGGGCTGCACGGGCAAATTTACAGGAAATGCAAAAGCATGTACAGAGGCAAATTGTAACAATTTGTGTCTTTAGGCCAAATATCAGTATTCTGCAATAACCAATTTAATTGCTATTTGGTATAAGGTATAAATATTTTATCAGGTTTTTTCCCAAAATACTTTGGGAATTCTGTCCTACAATTCTGTATTAACACAGCAACAGCTTCATAATAGGGTGTTAAAAGAGCAAAGGCTTGTAGTTAAAACTCTTCCAGAGGGCTCAGCTAATAACATACCATTCCATATAATAACATACACTGAAGGATTCAAAGTCCTAACTCGTATGAAGCAGTGACAAACTTCTTACATAATGTAGGGCTTTAGCCATTCCTTAGACAAAACTTAGCAGTGATATTGCTTCATGTGCTCTGCCACATTACAAGCAGGCACACCAAATGCAAACCTCCCACAGTCACCAGGATGCAAAGAAACAGTACATAAAAACAGTGCTCCAAATCCATAATAATTCTATATGCATTTTCTGGATTGGCAGTTGGAGTAAGCAAGCCAGGCTGTAATGCTCCCACGAGTTCTAGTTTCATTAACCTTTTGCAAAACCTGCAACAGCCTCCACCTGCCCGATCACTCCTTTTAATTACAATATATGTGTGAATTAAAATCCCGAGCCTGTGATCGAACTGCAAACAGCAGCCAATGGAGCACTGGCAGTTCAACCATAGTCTTCAAGTTTCCCTTGAAACAGCAGAGCACAAGTATAACTTTGGAAAGCAAAACTCAACCTCCAACAAACAATCCAGTCTCTCCAAAATCCATACCAAGTGCATCACCCCCATGTTACAAGGTTTGGCTGCCAGTTTCGGCACATGAACTCACAGCAGTGCAGCCTCCAATCCCTCACCAAAGAGACACTGCCCTAGATCCTGTTTTTTTATAAGTCTGGTTTCTAGGATAAGGATGACATAAAATGTTATCCTAATTTAGGGATCTCTTTAGAGACCTGTTTGCCTGGGGTAAGCTCATGCCATGTGTTCTGAATGACTCCAACCCTGAGTTACCAGTTTTAAGCCAACTTTCTGTTACCAATGTTACAGAGATTTTTAATCATACTCAATAACTTAAAAGCCAATAATCTATAACCAAAACTTAGAGAGCATATTTATACATTTACAACCAGTCAGAAACAAACATGAAGTGGCTGCACACATTTACTTATTTAGACCAAACAAAATTCTTACTTTTTCTACCTGTAATGTCAAGGGAGGAGCACCTTGATATTACACCTTGTAATGTATTGTCACCTGCTGAATACAATAATCACAAACACAGAGATTTTTTCGAGGAAAAATAGCCATCAGCTCCCTTACCATAGAAGCCAAGAAGCAGCAGCTGGCTCCTTAAGAGCAGCTTGTGCACACAGTCAGCTCCTGGCAAGGCTTCTGCAGCTGAGCTTGACTCCTGGCTACAGGTGCAGGGCTGTAAAGGCCAGTCGAGACTGCTTTTTCAGTTAAAACTAAATCAAGAGTTGAATGATCAGCAGGTAAAGTTGTAACCATTTTTTCTTTTGAACATGAAACACAGAGCAACAAACAACAAAACGAAACACAGACTTACATAAAACAGTCAGTTTTGACAAACGTGGACAGATAAACATGCCAAGGACAGACAGTAGACAGAAAGGGAAGAGAACTAGATGATGTCCCACCAAAGGGACCCATATATCCTACCTAAGAGACCCAGAACCAGAACTAAGCATTCCTCCAGTAGGAGCCAGAGAGGAGGCAGTACTTCTCCCGATCTCCTCCTGTCCCCAAGACAGTTCTGAAACAGCCTACATTCATTTTCCTTCTCTTTGGCCAAAGCATCCCCAGATATGTGGGAGGACTGCTTTTCTCAAACCCATTCTTTCATGTCTAGGGTGTAAACTATCTCTAATCAGGGCCCAAAGACTTAAAGCATCTATGAGAATTACCTTTGCTTCTCTAGATTTTAGCATAACTCTAAATACATACCTATCTACACACACACACACACACACACACACACACACACACACACACACGTTTTATCATTACCTCAGTTGTGCTTACCATTATGCTCAGTTGAGGAATTGCCTCCATGAGACCCAGCCCATTGTGGGCATTGTGGGCAGTCCCATTCCTGGGCTGGTGTTCGTGGATGCTATTAAGAAAGCAGGCTGAGCTACCCATGCGAAGCAAGCAATAGGCAATATCCCCCATGGCCTCTGCATCACCTCCTATTCCAAGATCTACCTTTTGAGTTCCTTCCTGTCCTGACTTGTTTTGGTGACGAACAGCAATTTGGAAGTTGTAAGCTAAATAAACCCTTTCTTTCCTGAAGGGGTAGGGGAAACATTTTGGTTATGATGTTTGTTGCAGCAGTATAAGCACCAAGACAATATACGATGGGGTTTTCTTTTCTGGTCTGGTCCAGTTGGTATTCTGTGTGCCCTCATTTCCCTGTTTGTTGTGTTTTTAATTTTTTTCATATTTCTTGATTATTTGGTCTAAATTCTCTTACTTTATCTTCAAAACCTAATATTCTATTTTTTGCGTTTTACTTGTAAGGTTTTCTCTTAAGTCTCTAGTTGGTTTACTGGGCTTTTCAGATTCATTCTCATTTCATCTGAGTACTTACTCTACAGTGATTCTCTTGATTGAATTCTGTTCTTAAGTCCTGGATTTTCTTCATAATTTCCACCAACTTTGTTTACCTTCTCTTGGTATCCTCAGGTGTTTGTTCTTCTCAAGTTATTTCTCAATTTCATTGAGCTGTTTCTTCTGTCTTAAAGTGTTTAAATTATTTGAAGTTTATGATCTTTTAAATTCTGTGTCTTGGGGTTCACCTTGGCAGACATTTCTATAGCACTGGTAGGTTTTGGAGAGGAAATACTGGCTTGATTTTTTTTTTCATATTGTTTGAATATTTTGCAGTAAGATCTGGGCACATGGATTTCTTAAGTTTATGCCAGTTGTGGACAGAGTATGTTGGGACACAAGAAAGGAAGTACAGGCTGTTAGCCCTAGAAGTAAGAGATGGCTTATATAGAAGGAAGTCAGGTAGGTAAAGTGGACTGGGCTGGTGCACAGATGTGTCGTAGTCTAAGCCTGGAATGTGAGGTAGATGCTGCTAGGTGGAGAGGTTAGAGATTGTGTAGGAAGGGCTTATAGGTTGGGAATAAACAGGGCAGGTGTTGGTAGGGTCCTAGAGGTTGGTGGAGGCTCACATGGGTGTGCCTAGATTAAGGCCACTTGACATGGGACCCAGGTGGGTTGGGTGTGGGGAGAGTATGTGGAAGGGTCTGTACAATTTTCTATTTCTCTTTTTCTTCCTTCATCCTTTTTTCTTTCAAGGTAGTTCTCAAATAACTAGGCTTCCTTCAAATTCACTATGTAACCAAGGATGACCTTGAATTCTAATCTTTCCCCCTTTTTCCCAAGTACTAGGATCACAGGTGTGTGCCACCATACCCAGCCAGTAGTTGTTTTTCTTGTTGCTTTTGGGTGTATTGTGTATGTGTGCATGTATATGAGGTGTGCATATACTCCTCTGTGTGTGTGTACACACTGGGTATCTTCCTCTATCTTCACCTGTTTTTTGAGACATAGCCCCTCAGTGAATCTGGAGTTTGCTGGCCAGCAATTCTGTCTTTGTGTTATGCCCCTAAGCCCCGGGTTACAGACACCCACTATCTCACCTGCTCTTCCAGCCAGCTTTTATGTAGCTGCCGGGATCTTAACCTCAGGTCCACGTGCTTATGCAGGAAATACTTAGCACACAACACACTGAGCCGTTGTTCCCAGCCCCAGCAGCTAGTTTTCTTTTCTTTTTCTCCTTCCCCCCTTCCCTTTCCCTTCTTCCCCTCCCCTCTTCCCCAACTCTTATAAAGGAAAACATTTAACTGGGACTAACTTAAAGTTTAGAGGTTTAGTTCATTATCATGGCAAGAGGCATGGAGACGTGCAGGCAGACATAGTGCTGGAGAAAGAGCTCAGAGTTCTACATCTGGATTGTCAAGCAGCAGGAAGAGAGAATGAGCCACTGGATCTGGCTTGAGGTTCTGTCACCTCTGGGGCTACACCCCTACTTCTTCCAACAAGGCCACACCTCCAACAGTGCCACTGAACCTATGGGGGCCATTTTCATTCAAACCACCATAAACCATGTCACTGTAACATAACATTTTGCTACTTAAAACTGAGACCTTAATTTTCTAATAACTTGAACACTGGAGTAAGGATTATTTCTAAATTTCCTTTTTAGGTTTATTTTTCAGAGGAAACTTTCCTTTTTTAGGTTTGGGAAATGACAGGGGGTGGGGTTGAAAAATACATAAATCCTGAGGCAGAACGATGCCTGCTGTAGTGGGAGCATCTGGGACACTAAAGCAGGAGCATTGGGAGTTACGGCCGACCTGTGCTGCAAAGACTGAAAAGAGCATCTCTCATCGTGTGCCATGTTCTGTTACAGACTCTATTCTTCATCAGTTGTTTATTGTCCGATTCCTTGGTTCTATGGAGGTAAAGTCAGATGACCATCCAGATGTTGTCTATGAAACAATGCGTCAGATCTTAGCTGCTCGGGCCATCCACAACATCTTCCGTATGACAGAATCACATTTATTAGTCACTTGTGACTGTCTGAAGTAAGTAGTAACTCTCTCCAAACAAAGTTATAGGAAAAGTAATTTTTTAGTTTAGCCTAATTAAAGTTTTCCAAATCTTTAATTATAGGTTAATTGATCCACAGACCCAAGTTACAAGGCTCACAGTGAGTTCTATGTGATTAAAGCTTTATCATTTGTTCATATATACATTTTATAGTTTGATAATAATGTAGTCCTATGTATCCAGGTATGACAGTATCAGTAAGATTGGTCCTTAGGCTGTAGTTACATATGGCAAGTTCCAGAAAGTTACTGAGCTCTTATAAAGCGTCAACATGTTTTGGTGTTAACCCTCGAGATGTTTTTATCTCTAGAGAGTTTATGCACCAAAGAAATTATCAGCAGTGATCAAAACATGAACATAATTTGTTTATTTTATAAGTCTATTTTTCTTTGTAGGTGCATTTGTATGTATTTAATCATTTATTGAATAGATCACTTTTTTGTAGTTAAATTTATATTGGTATTATGTTATTGAAAAACTCAGTATTTAATAACCTCTTTTTAGTAAATTCCAAACCAAATGTGGCATTTGTCCCTAGATTTTTCTATTGAAAATTTGTCTTTAAAATTCTTGTGTGATAGTTTTAATATCTATCATGAGAGTTTATCATATGAATGTTAAAATGATGTGGAAGATCTCATATTTATGGTGTTTTTGTGGCAGTTTCCATTACCATATGTAGTTCTGTATGCTACGCACCAGGAAAATAAACGGCTTTTTGGATTTGTTCTCCGGACCTCAGGCGGAAGAAGTGAGAGTAATCTGTCATCAGTCTGCTATATATTTGAGTCCAACAATGAGGGGGAAAAGGTACCTGGTTTTCAGACTGTTCATTTTATAAAGTACTATGAGAGCCTTGGTTTGAACCTCACATTCCTGGGATAGCTCTCAGTTAATGCCTCATCTAGCTGAGCGCTTGATGAGAGCATGCTTCTGCGGGGAGAGCTGAGCTGGCGGTGGAGCCTGTCAGGTGCTGTAGATTATGGACAGCTGATTTGGGCTTGCATCATTAACTTGGGAATGATACATTCCCGTAGTCATTTTTAGGTGTCAGTAATTCATACCAGTGTCATTACCTAAATCCTTCATTTTCTGCATGACCTACTATTTCAGAAATCATGTTTTTAAGTTTTTGTGTTTTTGCTAACTTCATAAATGAAAATGTATTTGCATCATTTCCTCTCCTCTCCCCTTTCCAACTTCTCCTGTGTCTGTCCTTTCTCAAGAATTCATGATTATTATCATTATTGGTGCGTGAGTGCAACTTACCTGGTCCATTTAGTGTTCCTCTTATGTTCATATGTTTAGGTCTGACCACTTAGCACTGGATAACCTACCAGGGCTTGTCTCTGGACAAAACAGTCTTTTTCCTGTAGCTCTTCATCTGTGGGTAGGGCCTTGTGAGATTTCCATTGGCATGTCAGTTGTTAGCAATTTTCAGGTCTTGTTTAGGCAATTGCACTGTTGACGTTTCATAGATACAGCTTTCTTACGTCTAGCAGGCACTGTCTACCCGCAGGTGTTCTGGTCTCCTGGCTCTCTTACAGTCTTTTCAACTTTCTCCTTTTTAAAACCACTTACAAGTCTTTATTCACTAATGGGGTGATACTTTTCCTTTTCCCATGCTTTTCCTCCCATTGAGCTTAGTATATCATCTGTCAGAGGAAGGTTCTGGTGGCCAGGTACACCTGGTTTGCAGAAGGACCTCATCCCTCTGGGGGTTGCTGGTCTTTGTTGTCGGGAGCAAGGTGGGGAGGGACACTGGCCATCAGCACTCAGACCTCCATGATGTCTCCAGGGAGATGTAGGGTTGTAGGGACTGAGTGTAACCCCCATCCTAAGCAGCCTTGAGGGCCTCAGAGATCAAACTTCCAGGATGATAGCACCAGAGAAGCAGTTCTGGGAAAGGGCTCTTGAGTGGTGGCAGGGCTTGGGGAAAGGTAGGAGATTGCAGTAGGAGGGGTCGTCATTATGTAGGCTGAGTGGGGAGAAGTGGGTGGCTAAATTAAGTGCCCTGAGGCACTGAGGTCTGCGCCGGGAGTCACCCATGTGGTGGCCTGTGGGTTACTATGTTGCGGGATCAATATTATGGTTTGGGGTCCTGCAGAAAGAGGGTCAACTAAATGATTTTCCCTTAGCCTTAAGTGTAGGGATTGTGCTGTAGATAGCAGGTCTGTCAGCTGGGCCTGGGCCTGCTACAGTTACTTTTGACCAGTAGTGCTCTGGTGATCTCTGTCAGTAGTGAGTCTGCTATAATGAGAAGTAGCGTGGACACATGGTAGGGAGAAAAGCCAGCAGCAGTACAAGGTCATCGATTCTGAAAGAAACATGCTGAGATTCTTTGGGGTTGAAATATTAAACTAATTCTTATTTGAAACAGTATATTGTCTTATAAAACTAGTTATGTTATCCATTTGGGTATTTAAAATTTGTAGTGTATATAAAAGTATTTAGTTAAATATAAAGGTTTTACTTTTCCTCCTTTTAGATTTGTGATTCTGTTGGATTGGCAAAACAGATAGCTTTGCATGCTGAACTGGTAAGAATCAAAGCCACTTAATTTCCAAGAATGTCTACGCTAAAGCACTGTAATAAAAGCTTTCATGGGGTTGAGGATTTAGCTCAGTGGTAGAGCGCTTGCCTAGCAAGTGCAAGGCCCTGGGTTCGGTTTCCAGCTCTGAAAAAAAGAAAAAGAAAAAAAAAGCTTTCATAATAGCAGTGAATAAAATTGTTTTGTAAAGAAGATTTAAGTAGGTGCTATTGCTTGCATAGCACTGAGAATCTGGAGCCAGGCAGTGTGTACACCTGTAATCCCAGCACTTGGGAGGCAGAGGCAGGTGGATCTCTGTGTTCAAGGGCAGTCTTGTCTACAGAGCGAGTTCCAGGACAGCCAGGGCTATACAGAGAGACCTGTCTCGAAAAAACCAAACCAAAACAAAAACAAAAAAACAAACAAGCCTCAACCAAACAAAAAAAAATCTGGACTAATGTGTGTTGTAGAATGAAAATGGTATGCCTAGTAAAAGTACTGAAAAGTTACAAAACTCATTAATTGAAATGTGTAAAATTTAAAGTTACTATTTATCATATTTGTTTTATTTACCTCCTCCCCTTTTAGGATCGTAGGGCATCAGAAAAACAAAAGGAAATAGAGAGAGTAAAAGAGAAACAACAGAAAGAACTCAGCAAACAGAAAGAGATCGAGAAGGTATGTATGTAGTCCCTTCATGTGGGATTGATGATGGCTAATTGAGCAGTGACTTTCAGATTTTAATTTCCAAATGGAAGTCCATTTCTGCTTGTTGATTCATTGCATAGCAGGAAAGAGCTGACATCCAAATTGTGTAGAAGCCACTGTGGCCTATCCTATAACTTGCTCTTAAAGCAACAAACCAGGATTCTCATATACCAAGTAGGGTTCTGTCTGCATAAGAAGGTCTTTTGAGAGACTTTAAGTAGATGTCATTGTCTGTGGGAAGGAGAAATAGTTATTAGGTATTAGCAAGAGTGTGATGATTATGTGTACACATGCACATGCATACATACATACACATAAACATGTGCATGCACACAGCATTCAGCACAGGTTGGTTCTGGAAACCTGACTGGGGCGACAGGAAATGAAGAAAGACTAGATGCTGAAGACAGACAGCACTCACAGAGAAGCTTGGATGTTCTCTTTCTGATGGAGGCGCCCAACTGCTAGTACACAGCGACCCCCAAACTCAGATTTCCTTCTGTACAGCCCTGGAGGTGGGGTAGGCAGTCTCAGTAGGTGTGTGTAGGGAGCAGTTTCAGTTGCAGTCGTTCCTGTAGTGGGAGGAGGAGTGGGAAGCTGCAGTTACTAGTTTCTGCATGCACTCTCAGCATCTGCACACAGACCAGTGGCTTTGCCACTCCCCATGGGTTTGAGACACTGTAGTCCTTGAAAAGGCCATGCTCATGTCAACAGTGCAGTCCCTCAGGCCTTCCTCCATTCATTTACAACACACTTTTAAAGGAGTTTTGGTATTAAGGCTCAAACCTACAGAAGAGTAATTAGAAGTATATAGTGTTCAGAGGCAGACCTTGGTGAGGTGATCCATGAGATTATAGGAGCCTATCGAGGGGGTGGCATCAATGGTAGGAAAGGAGAGAGAAGGTAACTGGGGAGTGTGTGTGTGAAGAGAGCACTAGGAACTAACTGGGAGAGAGCTGGCTCTAGGGCTGAGAGGAGAAAATGGCCAGGACAGCACAGAAGTGCAGCTTAACTGAGGGAAGTAACACTCGATTTAGCAAGATAAACAGGGCAAGAGTAGAGAAAATCTGCAGGGGAGTGGGGAGTGGGTCCAGAATGACCATGACACTTGGACTGAGATTACTTCTTACACAGTGTATGAGAGAAGACAATCAGAACTTGGTTATTAGCCAAAAGAAGGGCGGGGGGGGGGGGGTTAAAAAAAGCTTTTTTTTTTTGCATGTTTTGCTTTTTGGCATCATTCACATGGCGCCAAGATTGATGCTGGTGTCTCATTTGTTGAGTATAGTCTTTCTTTTCATTAGGTTATCAGAATTAATGCGTGTGACAGGGTTAGAGTAGCTCTCAAGCAAGCAAAGCCCGGCAGGGAGCTGCATAGGTTTCATGTGCCTGCTGACAGTTACATTAGTTTCTTTTTTGTCTTTCCACCAGGACTTGGAAGAACAGAGTCGGCTGATAGCTGCCTCCAGTAGACCAAGCCAGTCTGGTAGCGAGGGCCAGCTTGTTCTTAGCAGTAGCCAATCAGAGGAGAGTGATTTGGGAGAAGAAGGAAAAAAAAGAGAGTCGGAAGCGTGAACTTGTTGTTTTTGATTTCCCCTTTCCCTGGAATGTGTCGCATCCATGCTAAAGATCAAGGAAGAGATTACACTTTATATTTGCGTGTTCCGGCTTCATTTAAAAAGACTGAACTTGATAACAGGTTATATTGAGCATTTCCCCTTAAAAATAAAATGCTATGCATCATCCTCCAACTCTGCTTCCTAAACAAGACCCGCTTAATTTCCTGTAGTAGATTACTGAGGAATTACACTTGCTCAAGATATTTTTCCTTTAAATTGTGAACATTTTATTTTACACTGTAATTGGTTGTCTCCATAAGAAATCATTTTTCTTCAGATTCTGACGTTTATGTGTGTACTTTCTCCCTTTCATTAGGAATGTTTTATTGGTAGTGAGGGAGTGTTCAACTGAATGAGCTTCAAATCCTTTTTGTGGAGAACTCTGCAAGTTTGCAAATGTTCTAACAATATCGAGTGCAATAGCATTTGTATAAAATCATTAGGACGGCAGATGGTGCTGTTGACAGGATGGTTTGTGGCTTGCTCTGTTTCTCTAATGTACTAGATCATGGCAGGAGGAGAGCCCTCACATGTCTGTTGGTGTTGGTGCCGTCCTTGGTGTTTGTTACCGTCATCTCCGCTCTCAGGTTGGGGCTTGACTCACTGCTGCAGAGCAGTAAGGGTTAGGCTGAGACTAAGAATTTATTGAGATTGTTGTCGTTGTTCAAACATTTTATACTACAATTGACATGTAAAGGGAGTGTTGTAGACTGATACATTGTATTTTCTGTATTGTGAAATAATTTTTAATAAGTGACATTTCAAAAGATGTTCTATAACAATTATGTTTACTGCTTAAATAAAATGTGCAGTTTAGTTTAGAAAACATAATCTTTTAAATTTTAGACTGATAATCCCAGTATTTTCATAATCCCACATTTTGATAATGTATTGAATTGCCACTTTATACCACAAAGGCAAATAACTAATTTATGAGTGGAGAATAATTTGCACTAATTATTGTAAATACTTTTACTTTTCAAATGAGTAAAAGATCTAATTCCATGAAAGACTGAAAAGGAATGGAACACCTCATATAATATAGGACCAAGGAAGGAGTTAGCTTGCTACCGAGGTTGACATGTCCCTCCAGTCTGTCTTCTGTCAAGATTTCTTAGATTTTAAACTGTGTTTATAGATTTTATTTTCATGCGTTCTACATGAAAAGGTGTATATATACATATGTATACAAGTTAAATATATTGATTAATATTTTACAGTCATACATTTATAGATTTTCAAGAGGTTAACCACTAATTTCACAAGTAGTTTTCTTTGTTCTGAATTAGAAATGGTTTCTGTTGTAGTTTTCAGCATATAGCTCAGTTTCACACTCTGTACGTCCACTGTTTTCTGTAGGAACACGATAACAGTATATCTAGGATCACGACATTCTTTTTATCCATGTGCCAAATGGGACTGGTTATTTAATACTCTTTAAAGTCTTATGTTACCCAAACATGCAGTTAATAAGTATCAATTTATAGAGTGCATTTGACTAAAAGTCTGTTTTGGGCTTACTAAAGGGAATGCTTTCATAGTAGTATTTCCTTCTTGTTAAACTATAAACGGCTGTGGTTAGAATTTGATTAGTGGTGGCAAGTCTTGATTTTAAGACTTTTTTTGAGATTGGTTTTGTTTTGTTTTTGATGATTTTGTCAGTGATAGGGATCAAACCTAGGGTCTCACTAAACTACCACAGAGCCACACCCCCAGCCCTAGTTTGCAGTTTCAGGAAGTCTTTTCTTGATAGATGTCCTGCTGACTTCAGAGTGTTGGTTGGTGCTTTGCGTGGCAATAAAAGACTGCTATTTGGATAGGAATTTAGGCCAGAGGTAAAATTTTCTAATTCTTTTTAAGTCGTGTTTCATAGGAATTCCCCCAGTCACGTTTATGCCCAGGAGTCAGATGGATATGGGTTCCAATGCCCAGGACACATCCTGCAAGGACCAGACAGTTTCAGATGATCTGACTTCTGTCCATCACCATTCAACTGTGGAATTCTGCTTCTCAGCTTTAGTCAGCTCTCCTGCTTGAAGAAGGCGTCCTGTGAACTTCTTCCTAAATGTTAGTGCAGATCTTCTGTTACACTCTCCTCCACAGTCTCTCCCAGCTTTTAGAAATTAACAAAATTGCTTTAAAAAAAAAAAAGAAATTTAGCCTACTAATTATATTCTGCATTCTGTTACCTATATTGACAGTATTTGCTTAACTGTGGTCCTAAACTCAATAGAAATCACTTCTATGTCCTTGCGAGAGACTTGTTATAAACTTGCTAGAGATGGAAACCATCCATTTGATCAGAGTCGTTGGATCCCTGAGGAAATCTTGTTTTGGCCATTATTTAATAATTACTTGGTCTTCTGACATAGGAATGAGATGAAATGAAAAAAAATATTTGCTTTTAATAAAAGTCTGAGCATTTAGATCACACTTTAAAATATTTAAACACACCAGTGTATATACAAAGCAAACTTTTAATTTTGTTTTTAGCAAATTTGTTTAATTTCTGAGATTTTTATTCTACATTAATAACATAAAGATTTGAAACTAGAATCATACTGAAAATTTTTTTTTATCCCAGCTCTCCTTTCTCTGACTTTCTGGGCCACTGCTCTAAGTTTCTGTCCATGTTTCTTTCTTTTCATTTTGAGCCATCTTTCTTTCTACTTGGGCTTGCATTTTCCTGCATCTCTAGCCTTCCGATCAGCAGTGTCTAGCACTTCAGTCAGGCTCGGCTGACTTGGGCCATGTCTTCACTTCTGTGGACCGTCTGAAGCCCTCTTGCAGCAGCCACCCGTCTCCTGGACTGGCACATGCACCCTTAGATTCTTGCACTTGGAAATACAAGGAGGGGTTTCCACTGCTGCTGGTTGGTTACAGCCGTCTTCCCAGGAGGAGAGTGCATTACAGGCGCAGGAGGAGAAGGTGGTCCCTGGGGAATTTTCTTAATTTTGGATTTTGGAGTCCCGTTGGATCTTTCTGCACTTCTACTATCTGAATAACCCTCTGATTTGCTCTAGAATTGAATGCTACTCCTTGCTGAGATGGTGTGTCGCTGGTGAGCACCATCTTATCTGAAGGAGGATTGAGACACCTACGAAAGAGGATTCTTTCTGAGATAGGTTTTCTCTGGGTAGCCCTGGGTACCCTGGAACTTTATATAGACCAGGTTGGTCTAGATCAGATATCCGCTTGCCTCTGCCAAGTCAAAGGCAGCAAGGAGAGACCACTGTCTACACTGAACTGTAGTCTCTGGCTATACTTGTAAGTAAACAACTTCAGTTACATGAACACTGGGGATTAAATGATAATTTATGTGTAAGACTGCTTTGTATGTTTTGTGATTTTTGTAATGTAAGTAAATTGATATCACTGATATTAACCAACTGTGCAGTGTACAATTAAAAATCATTCAGCATCTCTAAAATTGGATTTGTGATCATGGTGTAGCTTGTGGAGCAGAGGACTTATTTTTTCATTTGTCAAAATAGGTATTTACTGACAAGGCTTCAAGAAATATGTTGTTGGATTTTTTAAATGTATAATAAAAGTCCATGATTTTTACAGTATTTTTGTATGAAATATTTGATAGTTACTCTGAAGTTTTCTCCAAGTAAGTTCAGATGTTTCGGTCTAGGGCTGCAGCGATAGCTCAATGTACTCCTCTTCCAGAGGCCTGAGCTCAGTTCCAGCTCCCACAGCAGATGGCTCACAGTTGCCTACAGCTGCAGTCAGTGGACCCTTCCCTCCTAACACTGATGGCCACTGTGCTCACATGACACAGGCATACCGAGAATTAAAAATGCTAACCTTTTGTAGCACATTCTGACCCCATTGCAATTCCACAACAGGCCAAAGGGGAGACACGTATCAAGAAAAGTTTGTTGGTTTTTATAGCAAAGGAAAAGACTTTAATAATTACTCCACTAACTTACTTATGATCTGTGCTTTATGCAGTTATCCTACTTGAAGAAATTCCCTAGTTAAGAAGGCAGGTTATTGGGTGGGAGAGATGGCTCAGTGGTTAAGAGCACCGACTGCTCTTCCAGAGGTCCTCAGTTCAATTCCCAGCAACCTCATGGTGGCTCACAACCATCTGTAATGGGATCTGATGCCCTCTTCTGGTGTGTCTGAAGACAGCTACAGTGTGCTCATATATAATAAACCTTTTTTAAAAAAAGGAAAAAAGGTTATTGTTTGCTCTAGCTTCAGTAGCTTGGACCTTAGGTTTAATACTCAAGGGTTTGGGGTTGGGGATTTAGCTCAATGGTAGAGCGCTTGCCTAGCAAGCGCAAGGCCCTGGGTTCGGTCCCCAGCTCCGAAAAAAAAAAAAAAAAAAAAAAGAAAAGAAAAAAAACCCTCATGGGTTTATTACATGTGCTTTGTGTAGTTTATTACAGAACTAAACAAGAACTTAGAATTTGTATATTAATTTGAGTTTTACAAAAATGTATATATACTTGTAGGTCAAGAGAGTGGATGAACTTAACTAGAATTTTATAATTTACTTAAGTGCATGTATGACCTAAACAAGTCTTCAAGTTTACTAGTATTGCACAAATGTTAGTGTAAAAAAGTCTGTGTTTACTCAAGTAGCTAATGTGGCCATGGGTCCCTTTATTGGAAATCAAAGACTTGTACCAAGATGGACTATACTGACGCTAAAAGTATTAAGACGTGTGCTATGAGAGCGCCAGTGTGCTATGAGAGCGCCAGTGTGCTGGCTGACTGGGCTGTGGCAAAATGGGGGGTGCTACCCTTCTGTGCTGTTTGAACAAGATGTAGATGTGGCCTAACCAGCACCTATATTCCTCAACTTTTTGTACCAGCCTGTATATATTGAGTAAAAAACTTAAGTATCTTTTACTTAAATACACTAGTAAAAGAATAACAATGTATAGACATGTAATACAGTATAGAAATGAAAACTTAAGGCTGGCATCTTCTGTGAGTAGTGAGCCTCCCTGTTGAGTACAAGCCTGTGTTGGGTGTAAAACACATAAGTTCATTGATTTGAAAACATTTAAACTCCTTTGCTAGGGATCACATTAACTGGTAAGTGGAGAACTAACCAGGAGTTTCCAGAAAGATGGCTAGCATTTTTCCTATCAGTGATAAAATTTCAATTCAGAGTTCTTAATACCCTGCCTGTGTGCTTGGCCATGAAGAAATGGTGGCAGGAGTTAAGTTGGCGCTGGGATTGTACATGTGATGGGGCTATTTTACTCTGTTGAATCTCAGACATACTCTCTAAGATTACAGGCCGTCAGGAGGCGGAGGCAGGTAGATCTGAGTTCCAGGCCAGCAGAGCTGCCTAATGAAGAAGAAAGTGGTCGGAGTGACATTTGTTTTAGCACAAAGAAATTGCATTTATACACTTACTATAAGAGCAGCACGCTATTAGGACCGTGTGTGTTTCAGTTACTTGGAATTTGTATTAGCTCTCAAGCTGTAGCCTTGATTTGAAGTCCTCCCTCCTTACCTCTTAAATAGTTGGATTCTAGGCATGTGCTGCTGTACTTGGATGAGTTTTGGTTTTGAATTTTAGTTGCCTTACAGTTTTAGCCACTTGTTGAGAAGCTGTGTTCAAAGCCACTTATTTGTTTGAGACTGTCTCATACAGCCAAAGCTTCCTTGGATTCCCATGTAGCCATGGGTGACCTTGAACTCTTGATCTTTCTGCCTTGTTTCCCACAAGCTGGGATTATGGGCCACTATGCCTGGCTTCAGAGCTCCTTTAAAATTTTTAAAATTTATTGTTGACGTGGATCTATTTTGATTATATTTACCCCATCCCCACCCCCTTCTATTCCTGCCAAACCCTTTCTTTCCCTGCAGTACGTCCTCTTACCTATCTACCCATCTGTCCAGTTCACTGGGTGGTTAGGCTGGTGCTGTGGTGGGGTGGATGTTGGTAGCCCAGTCTCGTGCAGTCAGCCACAGTGTTTGTAGTTCATGAGACCATGATGACCATGCCGTGTAGTTTTCATGGCCCCGTCCTCTGGCTCTTAGCAGTTTTTCTGCTCCTTCTGTTATGTGCTCTGAGCCTTGGAGTGGGAGATTCTGAATGTTCTGCTTGAGGCCGAGCACTTACCAGTTCCTTATTCTCGCAGTTGCACCAGTTAGCAGTCCCTGCCTTAATTGACACCACTAATAGTGAAACAAGTCTGTCCAAGGCCGAGATAACTCATGAGTATAACATTTAAAAGGCAGTATCATGTGTTCATTCAGCAAAGCATCAGGAAGAGCTCCCTCCTAGGACTCAGGACCTTTGCAGCCTGGGGCTCAACACTCCTACCTCCACCACAAGCAGGGTCCAAGTACCAGACAGGAGTTCCTCCATGTAGTCTCAGATCCAAGCAGAGTGTAGTTGATTAGCCCATCACAGTCGGGCACATTTTGCCTGGTAGTGAGTTACTGTAGCATGCGGAGGCCCCAACTGGGTAAGGCAGTGAGGAGTCCCAGCCACTCCCAGATGACTGTAAAACAACTTCCACAACTAGGAAAGCTAGCCAGCTGGGAGACTTCCAGCTCCTTTCTTGATCTCTGTGTCCTTCGACCAGAATGTGTGATATCCTCAGCAGTAGTGCCTCACTGGGCTATGGTGTGCACTCAAGAACAATGATTTTCTTTTAAATATTATTTATTTCATGTATGTGAGTACATTGTCACTGTGTTCAGACACACCAGAAGAGGGCATTGGATTCCATTACAGATGGCTGTGAGCCACCATGTGATTGCTGGGAATTGAACTCAGGACCTCTGGAAGAGCGGCCAGTACTCTTAACCCCTGAGCCATCCCTCCAGCCCCCAAGAACAATGATTATTTGTGTTCAATAACAGTTCAGATAATGTATTATTTGAAAGGTTTCTGAAACCTCTGACCAACAGGTCACAGGGAGGTATCCTACATAGAACAGCTTTTGAAACAACGTCGTCTACTCTGAGACTTTAATTACTGAGTGAAGAAAAGAAAAAGTCATTGCCAACAAGCGAATTGTTAAGAAGGATGTTGCAGCTTTTACCTCTCCGTCCAGCAGAGCCCAGTTTACCGTGTGCCTGTAGAGCTTCCTTGCCCGTAAAGGTCATACTCCTTGTAAAGGACGTAAGCTTTTAAGAGATTGGGCAGCGGAAGAAACGACATGAAGACCGGGCAGCGCAGACGTAACCGTCCCATGCACTTCCGGATCTTGAGGCGGCATAAGTGTTGTAGAGAACGGGGGTTTGCTAAAAAAAAAAAAAAAAAAAAGATAGCTCAGTTTTTGCTGACCTGAGGGTTTAGTTGGCAAATGTACTCGATATCTGTGTTAACAAGGTTTATATTTGGCATCCCTATCTGTAGGAAACGGCTCTTCAGTCCTCATCACGGTCTCTTACATAGACAGTTTCAGAGCTACATCCATTGTGAGTCTGGCTTGTGAGACTCAGATCCTTCAAGTAGTTACATATCAATCTTGGGATTGGTTAAAGCTCAAAGGTCACCCCAGGAGAAACAAGATATAAGAAAGTCTTAATTTGATCTTAATTTAATGTGAACAAATCCATGTGGAAGTGCATCCTTTGATACACTGCCGGGTTAGAACTGAGCTTCCCCCTGCTCTTGCTGTTTCTAGCTTACAGTTCCTGGGTGTAAACTGTTTCATAGCCATAGGTTAAGTCGATCGGGGGAAAAATGTATTACCTACCTACAAAGTCATTAGATGTCATTTGCTGGGGAGTAGTAATGATAAGCACACATTAATTGTGGTTATGAATAGTACCATTTTAAAGGAATAATGTTTTTCTATTCTCTTTTAGGTCAACCATCTAATCAGAAAAGTTCTAAAAATAAAATAAAAACACAATTAGTGTTTTGGTAAGAATTTTCTCTAAGAACGATACTCACTCAAGATAACATGTATTTCTGGCCAGAGCTTTTGTTTTTCGAGCACGGCTTTCAATTTTGAACAGATTTGAACTTGGTCAACATAATCAAGCATCACACGAACGACTTTTCCTGAGAGGTGCTGTAGCCATGACAAAGTTATGACTTCACAAAACTGTGAGGAAAACAAGCAGAAAGCAAATGAAAATCAGCCCTGAGCACTGTGGTTGAGCAGGGAGATGAGTGTAAACTGCCCTGAGCTAAGCTCTTTCACCTGATCTCAGTGTGGCCTCAGAACCTCACAGAGGCAGTGAGTGGCAGATTGATCTGCATGTCTGTGGCTTGCCTTGCCAAGACTGCCTTGCCTGGCTGTGGCCTTTTGGCTTAGGCATCGATGTGAGGGGAGTCTGAGCAGCTACCCAGAGACTCAAAGAAAAGCAAGACCCAGGCCGGCTTCTGGAATGTGGGAGTGTTTCTCCCGTTGAACATGAAGTGGCGACACTGTCTGCTTGGAAGATCACTTCTGGTTCTATAGGAGAAGAGAATGAAGCACTTTATCTTTGTAAAAACGTTTGTTTATGTGCGTGCGTGCATGTGTGTTCATGTGCTGGCATGTTTCGAAGTCAGAGGACAATGTTACAGGGTTGGTTATCTCCTTCCATTGTGGTTCCAGGGATCAAACACAGTGTCAAATACCTTAGTGTCAAATACCCTAACTCGGGGAGCCATCTTGCTAACCCTGTCTTTGCTTTTTGAGATAGAGTCTTACTGTGTCATTCAGGCTGGCCTCAAGTAATGGCTCCTGAGCAGCTGGGACCACATGTGTGCCTCCTTGCCCAGATGCCACTTTATTAAAGCTTTTGTATTTTCTTTTTGCATTTTCTATTATTTATAACCTAGATCTGATCCTGATGCTTGAACAATATGACAATTTCTGTCTTGTGCCCTTAGACAAAATGCCCAAATGAGAATTGAACTGTTTAGAAAATGATACCAGATGGTGTATGTTTAAATGCCAAGTTAGTGCACAAACTTCTGCCCCGATCATGTAAAATAAAACCTTTCACTCCATTTAACTGTTTCAGAGTCTCCCATTCAGCATCCTGTTTTCAAATTTTGGTAATATAAATTCAGGTATGTGTAAAACATCCATTACGTGCTAAGCACAGACCTAAAAGCCTAGAAGCAAGTGAATCAGAGCTGATGCTCATATATCTGTGAGGTGGCAAAAGAATTAAAGTGATAATTCTACATAAATGCTATAAAAGAACTGATCTCCACACTAAGAATGATTGAGAGGGAAGTACTTAAGGTGGCCAGGGAGGGGTCTCTGGGAAAGGACACTTGGAATGAGAGCTGGAGAGGAAGAAGTCATTAAGAGGCCCTGGGCAGAGCCGGGGCTGAGGAAGACGGCCGGCCGAGGAGGTAGGGCAAAGTGAAGAGACTGCTGGGGGGGTCTCTGCACATTAGAAGGGTGGCCAGAGGAAATGGGTGATCAGATCTGAGCGCTAAAAGAGATAACCAAAGAGACCCAGTGATCACAGGTATAGGGAACTTAGAAGCATTTTAGCTAAATAAATCAGTCAAAGAGAAAGTAGCCAGAATGCAAGACTGTATCCATTCCTTAAAGCCTGGCTCTTAGGTTGAACTTGTGAAACATTCTCAGTTATGACTGAAGTCATTTTCTCCTCCAAGTTGTTTCTGTATTACATCTTCCCACTGTTAGGTTTAGTTATTTTATGGTATCAGAATCTTCCAAGCACGAGCTTTTCCACGAGCACATCGTGTTTATTGTTACAGTTCTGAGGCTAGAAGATAATAAATGTTTAGGGAGTACCACCAGTACTGTGGGCTTACCATAGTATCTTTAATAACGGTAGATGTCCAGCCTTCAAAAGTACAACAACGATGAACCCTTTCCCCGTGAGGACAGTCAAAGCATCGCTCAGTGTCATAGCCATAGTTCAACAGCATCCTGAGCATGACTTCATCTTTCAATGTGTATTGCAGTGCTGATGGGAAATGCAGAGGGTTAACTCGGCAGAAGTAGTTGACGTTGGCCCCATGCCTCAGTAATAGGTTTATGAGCTCATAGTTGCCCATCCTGAGAGCTATCTGTAGGCAGTTGACTGGGTCTTGATTGGGTAGAGCCCCAGCACTCAGAAGCAGCTTAACTGAAGAGAGGTCACCATTTGAAACAGCAAAATACAAGGCTGACTTCCTTTGATCGTCATAATGTTTACGGACTCTCTGATCCAGCATGAAATTCACATCAAATCCAGCCCGAATGAGAAGGTCCAGGCATTGGGGGTGCGCCCCAGCTGCTGCACAGTGAAGCGGGCTGATTCCACTCCTCTTGATGGCTGCTATGTCTGTGACTGGGACCAATACCTTTAGAGCTCTGAGAAAGGATTTCAAAATACACGTTAGGTTGTTACAGTGCAGAGCTACCCCGTTTATGATACTGTTATCCCTACACTGCATGCTATCTGTTAATCCGGCAGTATTTGAGACCCCTAATGAAAGTGGGAGTTCCTTCATCAATAAACTCAGATGCCAAGTAAAATTTAGTAGAACTAAATTTTTAACTCTTTAGGTTAAAAACTGAATTAGCTCAGACATCTGAGACCCAATACTTTCCATATTTCCCAAGCAGGTCTTTTTTTTTTTTTAAACAAAAACAAAAACAAAAAAACAAAAAGAGCAACTAGTTATTTTGATGATTTCCTGTTATTTACAATTACAGAATCGAACTTACAAGAAGTGGCCTTTGTCAGCTGCCACGTGGATGGGCAGGTGGCCTGAACTTTTAGGGATGTTGGCATCAGCTCCATACTCTAGCAAGAGACTCACAGAGTCAGGATCCCCTCCTCTAACAGCTTCGAGTAGAACGGAGGAGGAGTCAGAGGCCTGACTGTGAACGTCAGCTCCTGAAAGAAGAAGCCTCATCAGGCAGATTCTTTTCACTGCATCCCTCAAGCAATCCTAATGCACCACTCCTTCTGCTGGAAAGAGGTTAGGGCTGGGAGAGGCCTCAGCAGTTGAGAGCAGTGGTTGTTCTTCCAGAGGAACAGGGTTTGGTTCCCAGTAACCACATGGTGGTTCACAACCATCAGTAACTCAACCAGTCCTCAACTTTAACTAGGAGGAATTAGGGTCTTCTACTATGAACAGTCTCGAATAACTTAAAGTTAAAAATCGCCCCTTTCATCAAAATACCATTAGGAGACATGGCAAATATAGTTGCTTACTAGAGCCACTCTCCATGCAAGGGTGTTACTGGTTAGGGTGGCTTTTACAGGACAGCCTAGAAAGGAAGCTAGCTTTTACCAAGTATTCCTAATGGAGTTCCAAGGGCCAAGCGATATTAAACTCCTCTGAAAGCCAACAGAACCGTTATTTAGAACTACTTTTATCCCCTGCCTTTCTTCCCTAACTAGTTTATATAGGTAACATGAGAAAAGGGAGCACATATTTTATAGCATCTTTGACTCTTAGTGCTTTAATATAACACATGCTAATTGTTTTTTATTTACCCATAAGTGTTTCCTCTACATGTATGTGCATCCCATACATGTATGGTGCCCACAGAGGTCTGAAGAGGGCATCGAATCCCTTGGAACTGGAGTTACTGATGGTTGTGACTAGGAACCAAATCCTGGCCCTCCAGAAGAGCAACAATTGCTCATAACTGTCGATCCGTCTCTCCAGCCCCTAACTTTGATAGCTACAAGGATCAGTGCACCTTGACTGTCAGTTGGAGGGTCAGTGTCCTCTAGATCTAGGGCAGGACTGGGAGGCGGATCTGGGGGTGAAGAAAAGGAAGCTGTTAGAAGTCGCGGTGAAGCTGAGCACGTTCTGAAGAGCTTTACAACTCCAGTGGAAGGGTGTGCCTTTAGTATAGAACAGACTCCTTGTCACAAGGGCTGCACAAGACCCTCACTCCTAGGGTGCACTAGGTAATCTAATAAGCAGATTTTAATGTTCACTATGTCCTGGTCCCTTTATCTGTGTAAAAATTCCTAAACTGGACTGGAGAGATAGCTCAGTGGTTAGAAGTGCTTGCTGCTATTTCAGAAGACCAGAATTCACTTTCCAGTGCCCAGGTTGGGCGGCTCACAACCAGTTGTGGGGGTTCAGTGCTATCTTTCTAGCTTTCTTTGACACTTACGCACTCATGGAATACAGATAGACACGTAACTAAAAAAAAAAAAAAAAATCTTAGCCAGGCATTGAGGGGCAGAGACAAGCAGATCTGGGTTTGAGGTCAACCTGGTCTACATGGCAGGCTCCTGGACAGCAAGAGGTACAGAGACCCTGTCTCAAAATCAAAGATAAACAAAAAGAAAGGACTTCCAAACTTTACAACCAAACTCAGAAGTAGGTTCTAATAGCCTCACTTAAAGGTGAAGCAGCTCAGATTTTCAGCTAATAAACAAGAAAGACAATTAAGACGTGTGTGCATTTTTCCAGACCCAAGCTTACTCTCTTTTTGTTGTTTTGTTTTTGTTTTCTGAGACAGGGTTTTTCTGTGTAACAGTCCTGGCTATCGTAACTAACTGTGTAGACAAGCCTGGCCTTGAACTCAGAGATCTGCCTGCCGATGCCTCCAGAGTACTGGGATTAAAGGTGAGGGCCACGTAACTGCTGTGGCCATACCAGGTAGCAAAACAGTGTGATTTAGAGTCAGATATGGCTTCGAATCCTGGCTCACTGGCAAATGGGCACCCACCCAGCAAATGCTAGTTTATCTGAAGGGTACAGGGTTTAAGTTTGCCTTCCCTCCATATCTGTATTTACGTCGGTGACCCTAAGCAAAGGGTAACTCATTGGCTAGGGATGTAGTTTATTAGAGTTCTTGCCTAGAATACAGAAGACTTTGGTTTAAACCCCCAAAAGCACAAGAGAGACAGACACAGGGACACGGAGACAGACAAGGCCCCTTTCCTCAAAGACGATGGAGCTCCTGTCTACTTTCTGGTTTCCTAGTGAACAACTTCAGACGTCTCTTAGATCACCCGTCAGGCATCACGCCAAAGCTCAATGACATTAGTTGGAGATCTGCTTCCTGTATAGAAAAGAAGTAAGTGTACAAAGTACAGGGCTGGCCTGTAACAGGGGACTGTCAGGTATTGCAAACCTGGACTACATATTACTAAAAAACAAAACTTCAGGACACAAAGAGAAAGAAGAAGAAAATTACACTGTTGAGTTTTCCTTAAATCTGGGTATAGGGTAGTTAAAAGCTACAGATACACTGTGTCAGTGGGTATGTTAATGATGATTTCAGTGATCTATACATTATCTGGGTTAAGTATCCACGCTAGTTAAATCAGTCTAGAGTGGTCATCTTGTAACACAGTGCTGCCGTAAGGGAGAGGGGGTGTTGGAAGAAATGCTCAGCTGGTACAATCTTTGTCCTGATTCTTCAAGCTCAGGAAGGGTTAAAGGACTCACATGTTTAAGGGACTGCATGTAGCACTGCAGACACCTAACTGCCTGCTGGATACAAAGTACTCAGGAAGCATGAATTGTGCTTCCCTTCCCTTGGAGTTTGGCTATACTCCAGCAGAGGGTGAGCGCTCAATTCAAAGACATCAGGAGGAATGTGCTATAATCTTAGCAAGTTAGCAATGGGAGATTTGGTTTTCGTAAGCTGTGAGCAGCTACTGTCTACTGGGTGTTTATGTGGCTGAGACAAAAGAGGGGGGTGAGAGGGAGAGGGAAGGGAAAGAACATGGATTGTTGCAGAGATTTTTGTAGGGAAGGAGAAGCAACACAAGAATTTAAAGTTTTCTTAGTAGATGAGGGAGTATTGGGCAAAAGTCATCTGCAGTCTCAATTTTAGTAAGATTGTGTCACAAGAATTTCAGTCTCTATGATGAGTTCAGGCTTTTTAATTACCAACATTCACACACAATTTTGCCAAACATTGGCCTGAATAAAATGTTACCTTCTATTATTTTGAAATACCCCATCACGAGGAACTCCAGGGGGTCTGGAGAGATGGCTCAGTGGTTATTAAGAGCACTGGCTACTCTTCCAGGGACCTGGCTTCTCTTCCCAGCACCCACATGACAGCTCACAACTGTTTTAACTCCAGTTCCAGGGCATCTGACTCATTTTTCTGGCCTCTGTGGACTTCACATGCACATGGTGAATGGACAAACCTGCAGGCAAGATACATGCACACACACACACACACACACACACACACATACGCACACACACATGCACACACACACACATACACACACACACACAGGAAGAGAGAGAGAGAGAGAGAGAGAGAGAGAGAGAGAGAGAGAGAGAGGCTCCACCCTTGGATCTCAGTACCCTGTAATAACCGTCGGGTAAGCCTTGCCTTTCTGCAGTAGTAGTTGCATGGTTTCAGTGTGTCCGCCTTGAGCAGCGAGGGCAAGAGGTGTGAATCCGTAGGAGCTCCGTGCATCTGGGTTTGCTCCAGAGCTCAGCATCAGCTTCACCATGTCCTGTCTGCCTAGCTTGGCAGCTTCATGGAGAGCTGTCCTCTCATTGGCACACCGAAGATTGACATTCGCTCCGTGATTGATCAGCAAGGTGGCCATGTCGTAGGAGTCTTTCAGAACAGCTAGGAGATTGTGAAGTGGGCGTTATGACAGTGTGAGGGAAATGTCACATTCACTGGTGCCCTTTAGCTTCTTTCTGGTTTTTGGGTGTTTGAGACATGGTCTCTCTGCATAATAGTGATGCTTGTCCTGGACTCTAGACCAGGCTGGCTTTGAACTCACAGAGATCTGTCTGCCTCTGCCTCCCAAGTTCTGGTATAAGGCATGCGCCACTACTGCCCGTTACCTGGCCTGCCTCTCCCCCATGCTCCGGCATTCTGTGTTTAGGAAGCACATTTTAAATGACACAGATACAAAGTGATGTTAGCACTTTTATGTCAGTGGGATGTTTGGTTTTTGAAAGCTGTGAGCAGGGGTTGGGGATTTAGCTCAGTGGTAGAGTGCTTGCCTAGTAAGTGCAAGGCCCTGGGTTTGGTCCTCAGCTCTGGAAAACAAAAACAAAAACAAAAACCTGTGAGTAGCTATGTCTACTGGGTGTTTACATGGTTGAGACAAAGTTCAAGTTATTATCTTATTTTCTCTAGAGAATAGGAGCTCAGAGGAGAGGCTCACAAGCTCCGCCCCCAGGATCCTTAGGCAGTTAATGGGCACTGGAGGTTAGGAAATCACACTTCAGTGCTAGACCACTAATAGCTTGTCCATGCTCCTGCAAACACCCTCTCACCTATGGTTCTTAAGCAACCCTAATCAAATTCATGGATCATCAAAAACAAGGACGGGAAGTGGGGTATCTGAAAAGAGGGAGGGGGTTGGAAGAGTGGGGCAGGAGAGGGTAAGGGGGAGTGAACAGGACAGAAGGACATTAGATAGATGTGAAAAAGTCATAAGATGGCATACTTATGTACAAAGTAAGCCTGTGTCACCGCCTAAAGATTCACACACAGTATAAAGCCTTTCACGGTGCAGGAACGTTACAGGGTTACAGGGACGCCCAGTGTTATTCGTAAATAATCTATGCTAACCTTTTCTTATTTTCTTCTAAGAATGAAAGAAAAGAGTGAGGCAGCCCCGGGCACTTGCCGCCATGCCTGCCAAGCTACATTCCACCCCAGGCTACCCATGGCAGGAGGAGAGAACCAATTTCCTCAAGCTGTCATATGACCTCCCACGTGTGCCATGGCACGTGCACCCCCAACATCCCCACCCACACATGAGTACATACATGTAAAAATATTTTTAAAAAAGGAAAAGAAATGCATGCGAAATGCCTCAAGAGGCTTCAGAAGGACAGGGCACCAGGGCGAACCTAAACTTGACATTGCTGTGAAGTTGCTCCTTCACCGGTGACATGGAGAAGCGGTGACAAGTGTTATTTCCATGTTAATTCTATTTTTGGAATCGTTTCTCTAAACCATCTTTTATAAAAGTGAACTGTATATTTTCAATGAGAGTCTAAACGAGAGCCCTGAGTCTTAAGACACTGGTAGCTGCTGAGAAGGAAAACTTAACAGCAACAGAGCCCATGTCGGCAAACGGATGGAGGACTTCGATGTAATTTAAATATGCAAAGGAGGATGGCTGAGCTCACAGGAAGTGGGGGTTTGAACCTGGTTTCCAAAGTGTGGAGTACAGGATATTCCATGAGGTTCTTTGGGATTAAAACGGCGATGCAGTTAGCAACAACCGAAACCAACAAGCAGGGTGCAGCCCAGGACGTGCGCAGCACCAGTCAGGGTGAGTGAACAGAAGGCTGTGCTCCAGAGAGGAAACCAGCTTCCCACCATCGCTGAGCGTCTTCGGAGTCTAACGTGTGCTTGTTTTTTTTTTTTTTTTTTTTGGTTCTTTTTTTTTTTTTTTTTTTCCCGGAGCTGGGGACCGAACCCAGGGCCTTGCGCTTCCTAGGCAAGCGCTCTACCACTGAGCTAAATCCCCAACCATGTGCTTGTTTTTAACATGTGACGTTTACACACGCTGTTATCACACAGGCACCCGAGGTTTCAAGAGGGTGGCACTGACCCCTAGTTCTTGAACATCCTGTGGGGTACCGCTCTGTAGCTGTACACAGCCTTCTCAGAAGAGGCTCTTGGGCTCCGTGACTCGGAGCCGGGTGAGACAATGGGCAGCGCTGTACTGTGCCAGGTTAAAGGACCAGATTAGATTTCCCTACCTTTCCCAGCTATCTTTGTTCTTACTCGGAGGATTTTTCTGTCTTAAATTTTTCTCCTTGGGACATGTCTTCAAAATGCTTTTGACTCACTCTGTGAGCCGGACTGGCTTCAGAGTCAAGAATACTTGATTGTAAGTGGAAGTCACCACATCCAGCCATTTACAAGCCAGAGAGAGGGTTTCTGTGTCTGATCAGTGGGAGCCGAATTGTCAGTGTCACAATAAAAAGCATGTGGGCGTGGAAGGGACCAAGAGTCCTGGTCAATGTGCGCATGTACCTGTAAGAAGAGGAGAATTGCCTTCAAAATTCTTAGCATTTGGATCGCAGCCATTGAGAAGGAGAAAATGGGCGTTTTCCAAGAGGCTACTGCTGACAGCCAAAAACAGTGGTGTTTCGCCGTTACGGGTGGTTTGTTCCCACACACTGGGTTTGGAAGCTGAAATAAATTCACCACACCACACAGGTTAAGGTGCACAAATAAACTTCTTCCCCAGAAGCATCCCGAGGGCTGAAGAGGAATTTACCATTCAGGGTTATTTCTAAGATGTTCTTGTTTAACTGCACTGCCGCCTTGTGCAGAGGAAGCCAGCCACTCCCGTTGGCTTCATCAAAGGCGGGATGGTACTTGGCAAAGCTTGCCAATGCGTCTTCCTTACCTAGTAACGAGGAAAACAAACAGATTCACATTTGGCACGCACAGGAGCCCGCACCGCTTCTGAAGTCTACAGCCAAAGCCAGTGAGAAAGAGCAGAATCCAAGCACCGTCTTAAACGGAAGGCAAGTTTCAACGTCACAGGGCAAGCACTGAAGCTCTGTACCCAGCATTCCTCACTGCCCAGGCCCAGGAGCACCCCTAGCTCTGTGTAGGCAGGAACGCTGCCATTCTTTGATAAGCCCAGGCTGCTTTCCACGTTTTGGAAGGAAATGCCATCACTACCGTACCTCACTACAAACTGGGACGGGGATAGGAAGAGTACTTAACTGTCTCGATTGCTTCAACTATCTTCTTATAGTCCTCACTTGAAAAAGACTGGGATCTGCACAGGTTAAAAAAAAAAAAAAGGCAATTTTAAATCTGATGTTCTGATGGGAACCCAAGGTAGCAGCAGGCGCTCGGGTGGCGGTCCAGTCCGAGGCAACCAAGGAGGCCTAAAAGAGCACTCGCTAAAAGGTGGGCGAGCAGCTTAGCGTTAGAGTGCTAGGCTAGCATGCACAACACCTTGGGTTTGATCTCCAGTGCACACATTTTGTGCGCACGCTCACATGACCACGTACACACACGCGATTGTGCATGAGCACGTGGGGTGGAAGAGAGATATTCTATTTATAAAATGTAGTATGTTGTTCCTCCACACTTTTTAGGGAAACTGCCTCTCCACGCCTGCCGTGCCTTGTTAGATACAGCTTTTGGGAGGCAAGGAAACAATTCTTCATGGGAGCCTAGTATATTCAATAAATGTTGCTGACTCAAATCCGTCTGAGATTGAAATATCATTGTACAACATGGAAAAACTGATAGCTACTCTATGATTTAAAAAAAAATACTGCTAAAAAGAATGCATAGCCAGAGTGTGAACTTTAAAATGTCCCCATAGTTGTAATTCTCCCTCAGGAAACAGTGATAGTTTAAGTTATATTTTTATGAAAATACCTAAACATTAAAGCTTTGTATATGAAATTTTTAATATTGAGATAGGGTTCTCACTGTGTAGCCCAGTGCTGCTTCATTTTCCCGCCTCATTTCTGCCTCTGCAGGGACCGCAGGCATGCACTACTGTCTGAATTCAATATATGAGTCCTAGATTATTATTTTCTCAGATTACTCAATGAATTTCGGTCGAAGGGAATGAATTTTCTTAGACACTGTGTCTTGTTCACAATGTGGTCAGTTGATTCTCTTTAATATTTAAGACTGTGTTAATGGGCTTGGTGCTGTGTTAGTGTCCATATGCTCTGTAAAAAACTACTGCACTCTTACTGGTTTACGGGAGCACAAATCTGTTACCTTACAGTTTTGGTTCTGGATTCTCCTTTGTGTGTGTGTGTGTGTGTGTGTGTGTGTGTGTGTGTGTGTGTGTATGTGTGTGTGTTTACATGTTTGCATGAATACTCATGCACCAGAGGTCAGCATCTGGTGACTTCCTTTACCAACAAGTGCCTGACCTAACCAGCAATCTTTCCTAGGTATCATACAAATTTTGAAGTTTAATAATGAAATTTGTGTAATGACTACAATTTCAACTTCTGTGAAACATTTTTATGCTGTACTTACGCAAAATATCTTACACTTTTTGGGCTAAAATTATTAATTCAAAATCAATTACTTGGTGCATTTTAAAATCATAATCACAGGACAAGACAACCTAATAAGTCTGATTTCTTTGTAAAACCTTAAGCATTTATGTATTTTTTTAATCATCACCTTAAAGTGAACAGCAATGTATAGGAACAGTGTGGGGAAAAAAAAAGCACAGAATTGGTGTCAGATTGCCTGGACTTTCATCAGTTGAGTGAGCTTGAGTAAGTTATTCTTGTGCACCTCCCCATAGGGAAGTAATGAGACTTAATGTTTAAGTGAGTTAAGGGTTACACAATACATGGCATATTGTGAGCACACCACAGGCTTGCCACATTTAGAAAACACAGTAGGATACCTGGAGATATGGCTCAACGGCCAAGAGCATGTACTGCTCTCGCAGAGAACCAGGGTTTGGTTCCCAGCACCCACAATGGGCGTTCACCCTTACCCATAAGTCAGCTCCAGGACCATCTGATGCCTGTGGAAGCCATCTGCACTCACAAACAAAACTCCACACCAGGCACAGACATCCAAAATACAAAGTAAATCTTTAAAAATCCTAAAGCTTCCATGTAACCCGTCATTTCCATATGTAACTATAAGATCATTTGAGGTTAGAAAACATCCTGTGGCACTGGGCAGGTAAATAGAGGTTGCCATGCCAACCAAACTGGGCTTGTCTGCCCAGGTGGAAAAAAAAATGGTTTCACCCTCACGGGTCAATGTGGGTGATTAGAGTGCATGCAAGTGGCTGTGACTGTGAACTGTCCAGACCCAGGTGACAGAGGCTCCTACACCATTTAGAGACCTACTGGCCATTTCTACTCTAATCCACCCACCAGGCATAAGTCTTTTCTGAGGTTACCATGCATCCTCTGGATTTGAGGAGATGAAGACTGGGCCCCCCTTGGCCACCTCACACAGAAGATGGTCTACGTGTCTGTCTCACTTAGATTCATGTGTAACTTAGACTCCACGGGACGGTCGTGATATGGTCCTCCTTGGCCCTACAGAGATTGGGTTCATTCCATCCTCCTGGTTTCAGTGACCGTCTTCTCATCCAGATTGTACCTTCCAGCAGCTCTTTATTATCTATACAGTATTCTGCCGGCACGGATGCCTACGCACCAGAAGAGGGCATCACATCCCAGTACAGATGGTTGTGAGCCGCCATGTGGTTGCTGGGAGCTGAACTCAGGACCTCTAGGGGAACAGCCAGTGCTCTTGACTGCTGAGCCATCTCTCCAGACCTCTTAAAAATTCTTAATTTTCTCCAAGTTTTTTTTTTTTTCCTGTGCATTTGGGCATCATGTTTTCTACCTGTTAAGTTACAGTTATTCTCTAGGAAGTGTAGCTCAGTGGTACAGTGCATTCCTCGCACTCATGTGGCCTTGGGGTCAGTTCCAATCACTACTGAAAAAGCAAAAGAACAATTCCCTGTCTTCTGTCCAACTTTCCCTTCTGCTCTTGTCACATTAGCATTAAGGTCACCAGTCCTCTCAGCTGCTGAATACTGCGGAACGCTCACTGCCCGAGAGACAGACATTACCTCTCATCTTCCGGAGTTCGTCCAGTTAGTTCTGGCTTGTACGCATCCAGCAAACTTTGCTGGATGATGATCTGGGTGTCAAAGTCAGTGTCTGCATCCTCGTCACTGCTCTGCTGATCCATGGGACGCTTGGACAGCTTCATTTTCAGGTCAGGAGGAATTAAACTCTTTCCAGTCGTGAAAAGTCTTTTTCAACGCTTCAAAATATAGGTGACATTTAGAAGAATGGAAACTTGATAGGATTGATGACTGCATAAAATACATTTTTTTTAAAACAAAAGATACATTTAAAAATTCTCCATGATTATAAGAGTTTTCTGGATTGCCATAGAATCAGTATACATTAGAAGTTTCTGTAAATAGACATTCATTTAAAGCTTATTCGAGAAAATCTTCCTTTTATATTAGACTTAGGTCATAAATCATTGCCAATGATATTCCAGAGATTAATGTCTAAAATATATAAAGAACTGCAAAAATTAAATACCCAACCCCTCAAATGATCTAGATAATTAGTGGCCAATGACGTGTACAGACAGTTCTCAAAGAGAATTTAAAATGGCCAGAACCCTGGTTACATAGTGCAGAAGGTGCTATGCAGGCTTCTAGAGGAGGAAAAACATCAGAGCCTCATCCAGCGCTGGAGGCTACATCCCTACGACAGCATGTTAAGGAAGATGCTCTCAGGGGTGCAAGAACAAATCGCTTGCTGACTGGCTATGACGCTCGCACACAGGAAGGAGTTCATGCTTGGTGCCGTCGTTTTGGTCATCCTGCTTGAGGACATAGATCATAGGTCCTTGGAGGGGCCCCCCTGCTGTTTTAAATGGATGTGCTGTCAAGCTGCTTTCTCAGTACGTTTGTTATTAGAGCAGTCTGCTGCTCTAATCTTGGCTACAGGAGCTCCTGTTTGCAACTAGTGGCAGTTAATACGGAGACTTAACAAATGGTTTAAGTGACGGGTGTAGGTGACTGTGAGTGCTCAGTTATGGGCGGGTCCTGTGTCCACGTGACTGTGAGTGCTCAGGAATGGGCGGGTCCTTTGCCCACTTGACTGTGAGTGCTCAGGTATGGGCGGGTCCTATGTCCACAGTCCCCTTTAAGGAACATTGAGGAAAAAGGGGCAGAGAGGATATAAGGGCAGGCATTTGAGGAGGAGTGGTGTAAGGGCGACTTTTGGACACGGTATGGTTGTTGCACACATCAATGCATAGCAGCTATGGTTCTAGCACAGGATCTACATAAAATGAAACCAGTCTAAATGCCAGCACAGGCGCAGGAGAGGCCCTGTGAGCTCCTGCATCTAGTGGAGGAAATTACTCTTTTAGAAATGTCGATTCTGGTAGGTTGTTCCTGCTACAGGGGATGGGCCCATACCCATGGACATAGATGGGCAGGACTGATGGTATCTGGCGGGTTTGGGTAGCAGTAAATGAAGTTTCTGGGAAAGGACACAGAGCGGGAGGTCCAAGGAGGGACTGAAGTGGTGGTAGGTGGATATCAAGATGGCTTGATGAAAATTTTAAAGAATAAATGAAAATATTTACAAGCCAAAAATTAACCAAACGAAAATGGTCAGTTACTATCAATTTCCTCAGCCACTGGGTAAACACAAGTTAAAACTGGTTTGTGAGTCTGGGGATAGGGCCCAGTTAGTACACAAACGCAGACCTAAGTTTGGATCCCAGCACCCACATAATAGCCATGTGCAGAAGCGGACATCTCTAACCCTGGCATCCAGGGCTCATGGCTAGAGATGGCCAGACTCCTGGAACTTTCTAGTCAGCCAGTCTAGACAATTGGTGAGAACAGGGTTCAGTGAGGGACCTGGTATCCAAACATCAGGTGAGGTAGCTTTCTGTGGTCTCCAAAAGAACACAGGCTGTTGCCATTGACTGTGGACAAGGCCCCCAAGACAAGACTCTCCCTGCAGTAAAAAACCAAACCAAACCAAAAACCAATCGCAAACCAACCAGTAAAATTCGTCCTCGCTGGCTAGCTTTCACAGTGCCACACGCAGGGATTCACAGCAGCTGTAGAAACCTGCAGGAGACGGCACAGGATCAAACAACCCACCAGACTCCATCAGAGGTGCAACAGATGGTGTCTGGGTCCCATCCCTCACTGCAGAATGATTGCAGCTGACATTTTCTAGGGGAGTAGAAGTCATTTTATTAAAGATGTCACTACTGATAGGATTCCCGTGCTCCAGTGGACAGCCTCACCCTGCCCCAAACACTCACACATATGGGCAGTGCCAACCGGACTTGGCATGAGGCTGGGAAGGGAACATGTTGCGGGGGGGGGAGATAGACAACCATTTATGGTTATATGCACCTATTAAAAATGCAAAGAATGGGGTTGGGGATTTAGCTCAGTGGCAGAGCGCTTGCCTAGGAAGCGCAAGGCCCTGGGTTCGGTCCCCAGCTCCGAAAAAAAGAACCAAAAAAAAAAAAAAATGCAAAGAATGAAGGAAATTTAAAATAAAGTGGAGCACAATACAGTATACACCCCACATCAGCCTCCTCCCTTCATACAAGTGCACATGCGCACACACACACACACACGTGCACAACACACACATGTGAATACACATACACACATGCATACACACATGCACACACACATAGGCTACATAAACGTAGAAAGGGGAGCACAGAGGAAATGGTCTTAAAAGAAGGAGGGGAGAGAAGAGAGCGAAGGGACATAGAATATGAACGTCAAAAGGAGAACTATATAGGGAAGGAAGGGGCTCACCCAGAGAACAGGGGACAGAGTATTAGAGCATGCACATATGAAAATGCTATACTAAAATCCATTTGCCTGCTAACTTCAAAACGTAAAGCAGTGTGTAAATAATGTAAAATAACAAACAGAAAACTCCCTATTTGTAAATAATTAAATGGAACTTTTAAAGGGATTAAGAAAAGAAGCCCATGTCATTTTTGCAACGTTGAAAGTGTTTATTATTTGTGACTATTGTGAAGGGTGTTGTTTCCCTAATTTCTTTCTCAGCCTGTTTATCCTTTGAGTAGAAGAAGGCTACTGATTTGTTTGAGTTAATTTTATACCCAGCCACTTTGCTGAGGTTGTTTATCAGGCTTAGGAGTTCTCTGGTGGAACTTTTGCGATCACTTAAATATACTAACATATCATCTGCAAATAGTGATATTTTGACTTCTTCCTTTCCAATTTGTATCCCTTTGACCTCCTTTCGTTGTCTGATTGCTCTGGCTAGGAATTTGAGTACTATCTTGACTAGGTAGGGAGAGTGTGGGCAGCTTGTCTAGTCCCTGATTTTAGTGGGATTGCTTCAACTTTCTCTCCATTTAGTTTGATGTTGGCTACTGGTTTGCTGTATATGGCTTTTACATGGGCTTGAATTCCTGATCTTTCCAGGACTTTTATCATGAAGGGGTGTTGAATTTTGTCAAATGCTTTCTCAGCATCTAATGAAATGATCATGTGGTTTTTAATCTTTGAGTTTGCTTATATAGTGGTTTATATTGCTGGTTTTCCGTATATTAAACCATCCCTGCATCCCTGGGATGAAGCCTACTTGATCATGATGGTTGACCATTTTGATGTGTTCTTGAATTTGGTTTGCAACAATTTTATTGTGTATTTTTGCGTAGATATTCATAAGGGAAATTGGTCTGAAGTTCTTTTCTTTGTTGGGTCTTTGTGTGGTTTAGGTAAGAGTAATTGTGGTTTCATAGAAGGAATTTGGTAGTGCTCCGTCTGTTTCTATTTTGTGGAATAGTTTTGACAGTATTGGTATGAGGTCTTCTATGAAGATCTGATAGAATTCTGTACTGAACCCATCTGGTTCTGGGCTCTTTTTGGTTGGGAGACTTGATAACTACTTCTATTTCTTTAGGAGTTATGGAGTTGTTTAGATGGTTTTCTGTTCCTGATTTTACTTTGGTACCTGGTATCTGTCTAGAAAATTGTCCATTTCCTCCAGATTTTCCAGTTTCATTGAATATAGGCTTTTGTAGTAGGATCTGATGACTTTTTGAATTTCCTGTTGTTACGTCTCCCTTTTCATTTCTGATTTTGTTAATTTGGACACACTCTCTGTGTCCTCTCGTTAGTCTGGCTAAGGGTTTATCTATCTTGTTGATTTTCTCAAAGAACCAACTCCTGGTTTTGTTGACACACCAATGGCTCATGCTCTAAGATCAAGAATCGGCAAATGGGACCTCGTAAAACTGCAAAGCTTCTGTAAGGTAAAGGACACTATCATTAGGACAAAATGGCAACCAACAGATTGGGAAAATATTTTTTCCAATCCTACATCTGATAGAGGGTTAATATCCAAAATACACAAAGAACTCAAGAAGTTAACTCCAGAGAGCCAAATAACCCCATTAAAAGTGTGCTTCAGAGCTAAGCAAAGAATTCTCAGCTGAGGAATACTGAATGGCTGAGAAACACCTAAAGAAATGTTCAAAGTCCTTAGTCATCAGGGAAATGCAAATCAAAACAACCCTGAGATTCCACCTCACACCAGTCAGAATGGCTAAGATAAAAAAAAAAAAAAAAAACTCAGGTGACAGCAGATGCTGGTAAAGATGTGGAGAAAGAGGAACACTCCTCCATTGTTGGTGGGATTGGAAACTGGTACAACCACTCTGGAAATCAGTCTGGAGGTTCCTCAGAAAATTGGACATTCTACTACCTGAGGACCCAACTATACAACTCCTGAGCATATACCCAAAAGATGCCCCAACATACAAGAAAGACACACGCTCCACTATGTTCATAGCAGCCTTATTTATAATAGCCAGAAGGTGGAAAGACCCCCAGATGCCCTTCAACAGAGGAATGGATACAGAAAATCTGGTAAATCTACACAATGGAGTACTACTCAGCTATCAAAAACGATGACTTTATGAAATTCATAGGCAAATGGATTGAACTAGAAAATATCATCCTGAGTGAAGTAACCCAAACACAGAAAAAACACACTTGGTATGCACTCACTGATAAGTGGATATTAGCCTAAAAGCTTGAATTACCCAAGATGCAATCCACGGACCACATGAAGCTCAAGAAGGATGACCAAAATGCAGATGCTCCCACTCCTTCTTAAAAGGGGAAAAATATCCATAGGAGGGAATACGGAAGCAAAGTTTAGAGCAGAGACTGAAGGAACGGCCATTCAGAGTCTGCCCCACATGTGGCCCATATATATACAGCTATCAAAACTAGATAAGATTAATGAAGCTAAGAAATGCATGCTGACAGGAACCTGATATAGATGTCTTCTGAGACCCAGTCAGAACATTTCAAATACAGAGGTGAATGCTAGCAGCAAACCATTGAACTGAGAATGGGACCCCTATTGGAGAAATTAGAGAAAGGATTGAAGGAGCTGAAGTGGTTTGCGACCCCATAAGAACAACAATGCCAACCAGCCAGAACTCCCAGGGACTAAACCACTGTCCAAAGAGTACACATGGACAGACCCATGGCTCCAACTGCATACGTAGCAGAGGATGGCCTTGTTGGGTACCCATGAGAGGAGAAGACCTTGGTCCTGCCAAGGTTGAACCCCCTGTGTAAGAGATTGTCAGGGGATGGGGTGGGAATGGGTGAGTGGTTGAAGAGGGGAGGGGAGAGGATGGGGGCTTATGGACAGGAAACTGTGAAAGAGAATAACATTTAAATGTAAAATATCCAATAAAAAAGTAAAAAAAAAACGTTTATTATTGATTTTAGACACAGCTGGTGAGTTTTTCTCAATGGTTATAGCACCCAACACATGGTCTTTCCTATGCACAGTAAATGTTGTGCTAAAAACACAGCATCGATCTAGTAAACACTGAAAGTGACCGTGCTATGGGAAATATACTACAAAGAGTAGGAGCGGCAGCAGTTAAAAACAGCAGTGTATTAGGCAAGATCTAAATGATTTATAAAGTACGTTACTCTCTTGATAGAGAATAGGTTCCAAAGACTAAATTTTACCTTTTTTATATCCTTTACAGCTGCTCTGAAGTTCCCATGTTGCAGGTGTCTCTGGATCGCCTCTCCCCTCTGGGGACCATTATAAATAGCTTTGCTATAAATACTTGGTCATAAGACAGTCTGGCGTGTTCGCCTTGCTTTTCACATGTGGGCTGTGCTGTTTGGAAACGTGATATCTTTTCTGCTTTGCTGGATTCGTCAGGTTTAAGAGCTTTTACCCTCTTTGGGAAATACAAAGTATTTGCTGGGTGTTGCCCACGAAACTGAATCCATGTTCTTAAGACTTAGGCACATAGCCACTGGAAAACAGAATTTCTTAATTAAGAGAAACCAACAATTTTGCTCTGATGGCATTATCAAAAGTGACTTATCGGCCAACCTTAAAAGCACTGGCCTGTAACCCCAGCTACTAGAAAAGCCAAGGTTGGCAGAATTCCGGTTCAAGGCCTGTCTGGGCTACAGGGTGAGTTCATGGTTAGCTTGGGTAACTTAGTGAGACCCTTCCTCAAAATAAAAGTGCGCTGGGGCTGTGTTGTCAATGGCAGAGTGCTTGCCCCGCGTGCATGAGAACCAAGGTTAAATCCCAATGCCATTAAAACAATTAACTGGGCCACATATTCATGGTGCATCTGTACCCTACGTATTCCGAGCTGTAGAACTGCAGCCTTAAGCAACTTCTGAACCCTAAGGAGGGAACCACAATACAACAGAACTTGCTTTTAAAAGTGTGTGTGTGTGTGTGTGTGTGTGTGTGTGTGTGTGTGTGTGTGTGTGTAGGCATTGCACACATGCATGCACAGTGTGTGGAGGCCAGACATAGACCTTGAAGTGTTATTCCTCGGAAGCCACCCACCTTTTAAAAGGTTATTTTATGTGTATACGCCTGCATGTATGTGTGTACCATGTGTATGTAGGTGCCCTTGGAGGCCAGAAGAGGGTGATGCATGGCCGCTCAGTCCACTTCTCCCCCTTGGGGTAGCCAGTAGGACAGAAGCTTAGTTAGGCTGGGTGGGTGCAATACAGGCCTTGGTAGTAGTGCTCGGAAAAGAACACGCACGCTCTGGGCCAGCTTCACAGACTGGTTTGTTTATCGGGGGTGGGGAGGATTTATGCCCCCGAGGAGGTGGCCAGGGTCTGTGGGGCCCTGTACAATTGGCCAAGGCAGAGGTGTTGGGAGATACTTCTCATCTGCATACTCAGGGGGAATCTAAGGGGTTAAAAACCTTTTAAGGTCAAACAAGGAGTGAGACCCGAAAACTATTGGAGTAATACATTCTTACTAGGGTTAATGGTTGTGGAGCCGGCTTTCTGGCGTCAGGTTGGAAAAGGGAGCCAACCACTGCTGTCCTCATTTGAGGCGTCCTGGTTGAAGCTTTCCTCAACTCTTCCTCCTTTAATTCTGGGCCATTAAGGACCCACAATGGATGCCCTAGAACTCCAGGGAGTACCAGGTTTTTGTGAGCCCCTGACGTGAGCACTGAGAACTGAACCCAGTTAGTTTCTCTGCCGGACAGAAAACACTGTTACCCACTGAGGCACGTTTCCAGCCTCCCTCCGCCTTGTTCCCTGAGACCTAGGGCTTGCTGACTATACAGGCTGGCCAGTGAGTCCCACGAGTCTGTTCCTCTGCACTTTCCCAGCCCTGCAGTTGCAAAGTGCGGGTCACTTCAGTCATGCTTTTAAAAACTTGAAAAAAAAATGTTTTAAATTATGTGTGTATTTGGTCATCTCCGTGTGGGCTTCTGCAAATGAGTGAGCTGCCCACAGAAGCACGAGGGGGTATTCGATCCCTTGGAGCTGGAGTTACAGGCAGTTGTGTGCCACCAGATGTGGGTGCTGGGAACTAATCTCTGGTCTTCTGCAAAAGCAGTCATGTCTTACTGCTGAGCCTTCTCTCTCCAGCTCCCAATCTAGAGTCTGTATACGGGTTCAGGGGGCTGAACTCAGGTTCTCACGCCTGAATGACAAGCCCTTTACCAACTGAGTGATCTCCCTCGCCCTGCAACATGAAACGATTTTGACTAAATCTTTTTGTTGGGATATTTATGAATTCTCCGTGTGTGTTAGTATTATCAGTGCACAATAAGTGGTAAGAACATCAAGTATTAGCAACAACATAGGAGAGATGGAGTCACCAAGCTGGCTCAGAGGGGAAAGGTGCTTGGTGTGCAAACTTGATGACCTGAGTCCCAGTCCCCAGGAGGAAGAGGAAGCAGAGTATCAGCTCTGACACACACACACACACACACACACACACACACACACACACACACGCACGCGCGCACACACACGCACTGCACACACTGTGGCATGCACACCCTCCCCTTCCCTCCCTCCCTCCCTCCCCCCTCCCTCCCCCCTTCCCTCCTTCCCTCCCTCCATCCCTCCCTCCCTCCATCCCTCCCTCCCTCTCTCTACCCTTTCTCTCCACATACTAATACTACTACTAGTAATAAAACAAAATGGAAAAAAAATGTAAAACACTTGACAGTTCCAATAAAAAAGTGAACTGCCAAGAGGAATGAAGTCACTGTAGCCATGGGAACTGCACTAACCACCAGTCTGCTTTGCCATGTCCCTTCACTTCCTTGTTACTCACAAGGATACTTTGAGAAATTAGAATAGTATCTTAGAAGTATGAGAAACAGGTTTTGGCTCTTTGTCTTAGTATTTTCCTCGCCATGCTTCTGAGTGTCCGAGTGTCCGTGCATAGTGACTTCAGGTAGCTGAGAGGATGTGTGCAATGACTGGAGCTGGACAGGTCAGCCCTCGTGAGGGACATGCCCGCTAACATAAGCTCAATTACACCCACCTGATGCCAAGTTTTCCTATGTTTTATCAAGCTTTAAGGAACTAAATGAAATCTATAAAGACTTTTGTATGTCTCAATGTAACACTTGGTTCCACATCTCTCTGAAGGCATCCAGCTAAACTCACAAGGGGATCTGGTTATGGAACTTTTCTAGCTAGGGATGAGGGGGCCAGACTGAACACAGCAAAGACAAGTTCAAAGAAGACACCACAATACTCAGTTTGGGGATTTTTTTTTAAGTAGGTGAAAAATTAAAAAAATGATCAGACACTTTCTAAACTCGCTTGACTTAGTTATCCAACTGACAGAGCAGAGCCACCCCGCGCTTGATCCAGTGTTGAGCAGGCAGTTCTGTCCTCAATAGCATTGCAATGACAAAGTTGGTCGAGTGTCCTGTCGTGGAAAGAGTTCCTTTACGTTCGCTTGTCTTGTAGAGGGGACAGACGTAGGCATCTGTCTTCACAATCTCAGTCTTTACATCTTGAAAAATGAGAAAGAGACAAACATTCTCATTAAAGAAAGAGGAAACAACCGTTTCTAAAATAATCCTCTTTACCTTGTAATAGAATGTCCAAGATCTTGAGTGTGATGTTTGGAAGATTTAAATTTAAATATAAACAGTTGTTATATCAAGGCAAGCACTTTCATATGGGACATGAGTCTAGGCCTAGAAACCAGGAGCTGACTGTAAAGTTTTGTCCTCTTATGGGATCGGAGAGGTGGCCCAGTGGTTAAGACACTGACTGCTGTCCTAGAGCCCCCAGTTCAGCTCCCAGCACCTACATCTGGCAGCTCACAACTTTCTGTAATTCCAGACCTAGGAGATCTGACGCCCTTTCCTGGCTTCACAGGTACACAAAGACAAGCACATAACTTAAAAAATAAAACTTTAAGATAATTGTGGGTATATGTGTGCGTTTTGTGTGGGGATGGGAGCACGTGAACGTAAGTTCAGTTTCCCACAGAGTCCCGAAGAGGACACTGGGTCCACTGGAACTGGAGTTACGGGCAGTTGTCAGCCACCCAACATGGGTGCGGGGAGACTATTCGAGTCCTCTGGAAGGGCAGGGAGTGCTCTTAACTGCTGAGCCATCTCTCCAGCTACATAAAAACGAATCTTAGAAAAACAGTTTTGATCTCTTAACAGGCATGAAAAACCTGTAGAGAGGATATGGAGGGAAGGGAAAGGGGACAAGTTGGAGAAGAAGAAGTCAAATATAGTGTGTGGTAGAAGAGATTGAGGGAGAAACGACTTTGAACTCTAATAGGACTCTTTAGAACTGCACTGGACATCTTGATTTACAAATGAAGCAAATGCCAAGAAGTCCAGTGTCCATGCAGGTGTGAAGCCAGTCTACTCGCCAGCGTTATGCCTTGTCAATTAGAAGCAGCGGCTCGCTGACAAGGAGAATATACCAACTCTGTAAACTCACAGCACACCCTGTGGACCACTCCTAGAAGCCAGATCTAAGGCATTAGGAGCCTTTCTAAGTTGGAGCCCCACTTGTCATGGTTGAATCCCATTAATAGGAAAGACATTTCATAGGTTGGGTGGTGAGCGTAGGTAGGTTGTGGATATGTTTACCACTGTTATTTAGAAATAAGGGTGTATCTGCGTTAGTGGTGGAGCACTGGCCTCGTACGTGAGAGGCGCTAGGTCTGATCACATCATTTCAAAAAGCTAAAACTAAAAGTGAATGAGCCTCATTATTATTGTCATTAGTTCACTTTTAGAAAAACAATGATGGGGGCTGGGGATTTAGCTCAGCGGTAGAGCGCTTACCTAGGAAGCGCAAGGCCCTGGGTTCGGTCCCCAGCTCCGAAAAAAAGAACCAAAAAAAAAAAAAAAAAAAGAAAGAAAGAAAAAAAAAAGAAAAGAAAAGAAAAGAAAAACAATGATGGGCCTTTAACCCCAGCACTTGGGAGGCAGAGGTAGGATGATCTCTGAGTTCTAGGGCAGTCAGAGCCACACAGAGAAACCCTCTCTCAAAAAACCCAACCAAACCAACAAAACAGCCAAACAATTTAAAAAAAAAAAAAAAAAAGGAAGGAAGGAAGGAATGAATAAGGGAAGATGAGGATGATGTGAAAGCCTCTCTTAAGAGGTGAAGCCAAGGGGCTGGGGATTTGGCTCAGTGGTAGAGCGCTTGCCTAGGAAGCGCAAGGCCCTGGGTTCCGTCCCCAGCTCCGAAAAAAAGAAAAAAAAAAAAGAGGTGGAGCCAACCTAATAGAGTACACAAGGCTATCTCAAAATGATGGTTATTTTTTAATTCACGTCTTATGCGTGTGTGTCTATGTGTATGGGTGCCAGGTGTGAACTTGTGCCTACACAGTGTGTGTAGAACATGCCTGTCACATCACCTCGGCTAGAGCTACCAGCAGGCTGGAAGAGAATCTCAGGTCCCTGGAGCTGAGAGTTACAGGCTGTCAGCTGTGGGTGAGGGAACTGAACTCTGGGAAAATGGCAAGCACTCTTAGCTGCTGAGCCATTCTCCAGCCCTTAAAGCCAAGAGCATAAAGAAGCAGAGTGCTGTTCCCAAAACAATAGAAATGCCGCAAAATATGTACAGCACAGACAGTCCATCTTTTATAAATCAAAAACTGAATTAAACCCTAAAAGGTTTGAGAAAAACAAGGGGAACAATGACTATCCACCATTACTCTCTGTAAAACAAATGTACTTGTTACATATTTACTTGGTTTTATCCATATGATGGGCATCAGGTCAAACAGAAGTTTGGGATGTTGTTCAGCCAGCAGTCCACTGAAAAGAGAAATAGATGGACAACGTTAGTTACTGCTGAGGTCTGCTCATTAGAACAGAGTGCTAGCAGGACACTGGCCTTCATTATATGAGAGGACCAGAGATAGGGGGAAGATTAGACAGACAGACAGAGAGAGAGAGAGAGAGAGAGAGAGAGAGAGAGAGAGAGAGAGAGAGAGAGAGAGAGGCAGACAGACAAAGAGAGAGATAGACATAGCGAGACAGAGATCAGAAAGGAGACAGAAATGAGCGGTTATCTGGGAATGGGGTTTGAATTTGGAATCTGCCCAGTTGTTTTGGCCCCTGCTTTGCTCAGTCATCCCTCGTCACATCCCTTCCCTACCTTGGAATAGCAATGAATACCCTGTGTACATTGGAAGGAAGGGATCTGCCTTTGACTTTACAGGTAGGTACACAGATAGCCATGAGTCTCAGAAGAGCCTCGGAACTGTAGACTCCTCAACAGCGTAGGACTGTGACAGACTACAGGGACTTTTGAAGTTGGACTGGATACATTTTGCATTATGATGTGGTCACAAACCTATGGAGGCCCTGAAGTGGATGGGCCTCTTCATTACTCTGCCTTGGAATTATCTCTATAGAATTCCTGTATTGCTCCCTCACTGGCAAATCTTCCTGCCTCCATCTTTTAAGACTTGGGAGCAAAGTCCAACCCTGTCTTCGAAAATAGACTGTTTGGATAAATGAATTGTTAAGGACCAGGGTTCTAAGGAAAAAAAAAACGTTCTGCCTTTTTATTCCTACTTCTTCTAAACCAAGAAAAGCTCAGTGGTTTGCTCTTATGTTTCTCAAAACAAAACGGCAACCGCCCCTCTCTTTCTCTCCCCCTCCCCTGCCCCCCCCACAATCAGATGTAAACAGATTTCCTTTCCATAAATGGGAACTTCATTAATCTGTCATTTGTTTCAAATTGGTTCAGTCCCACACAGTACAGGACGTAAGGGAGCTGTCATCAAGTAGAAGCAGGAGACGACTGGAACATTAGCTAAAGTTGTTAGGACCTAATACAGTCACTCATCAACTGTCCCAGCCTGAACAATGACGTTGTGTAAGGATTCCGAGGATCTGTTACTTCTTACAGAAGAGTTCCTTTGGGTTCAAGAAGGCAGGAGAGGGTGTGTCATCTGCGGTGGCAGGCAGGAGAGGGTCTGTCATCTGCGGTGGCAGGCAGGAGAGGGTGTGTCATCTGCGGTGGCAGAGAGCCCCTCATTCACAGCACTAACCTGGTCCTGTTCCAGCGTGCGCCATCAAGATACAGTCCATGAATATAAACGCCGTCTTCAGGTGGATTGGTGGCGTTATCGGAAGGAATCACCTGAAGAGGTTAACACTACTATTAATAACCACACTATTAATAACAATTAATAGCTATTAATATTGTTCACTACATACCTTCATGTCACAAGAAAACCCTGGTGGAACAGTCAGGATACATAGAAATAAAACCTGTTAGACTATGAGATGTTTTTATCCATAATCTATAGGAATATATAATACTGTATAGCTGTTGGTGTGTGTGTGTGTGCAGTGTGCATACAAGGGCGTGCATTGGTGTGCACATGCAGGTGCAAGAGCCTGGGTGTGCATCCGTGTCTGGAGGCCAGAGGTCATCCTTTGGGTGTCATTCTTGAGGAGACATCCATCTTGGTTGGCTGGCCTGTGAGCCTCAGGGATCCAGCTACCCGCCTCTCTAGGGCTGGGATTACAAACGCATGTCACTGCCCAGTGTTTTTACATGGGTTCTGGTGGCAGAAGCCATGTGCTCAGATTTCTGTGGCAAGCATCTTACTAGCTGAGCTATCTACCCAGCCGTGTACAGTTATTTTGAAGCATTTTATCAGGTTTTATTGTACCCCACATTAATTTTTGTCAACATAAGAACAATACTGAATTATTTGTATCAAATATTGAGATTATGAAAGTTCTAGATACAGCAAGACAAAATTTACATACTTTATAAAACACGAAGAATAAAAAGTAATTTAATTTGATTATATTTGGCTTTAACATGTACATTTTGCTTATTCTTCTTGCTCAAATATATGACTGATTTAATATCACTTTAACTGTTTAGTTAAAGAAGTGACCTTTTGTACCTCAAATTCGTAGCCTAGCAAATCAATAGGGATGGTGTATTTTCTGGCATAATTCTGCATAGCTCCAGTTAAAAAGGCTTGGGTGAAAAAGAAACCAGAGATCCAAAACACATTGGGTTTCCCCATAGTGAACCAATCCTGTAAAGAAAAACAAAATGCATTACGGCTATGTTTGCAAAAGTGCCGCTACACACAATTCCTGCTTTCATCTAGGCTGCCCCTACTTTCATTACAAGACTTTCCCTGACATCAAATGTTCTCTTCCCCCCTTGTTTTCTTCTAGTTATTCTTCTTGGAAATTCAAAGTGGTTCCAGCATTAATTTGAGTAACTTTAATTTGAAGGATTCAAATCTCCTACAAAAGAGAAGACGTGATTGTGAGTATTCATTGTGTTGTTTGGCCCAGTAAAGAGCCACCATCTTTAGAAATTTTACCCATCAGCTGAAGCTTTAACCTGTGCTATTCCAGATTGGGAGCCCTGGTGTCCCCGTGTCTGCGGGTGCACTGCCCCTCAGGATTAGGGCTCTCGGTCTTCTTTCTGTGCCAGTGTGCACATTTCTCTTGCTCCTGTCTACTTAATATCTCAACAATGTCCCTGAAACTCGTCTGCCTACATGGCGTGGGCCAGATTTGTCATCTTGTCAGCAGCCCATCAAAGTAAAACCAAACATCCTGGTGTCCTATTCAAGATCCTCTATGATGCGGCCCCAGAGAATATTTTTAGGTGTGCCCTTTACTTTCAGGAATTCTTTTCTCTAATTAGCCAGGACTATATGGTGGTCCTGCCTGTACGGAATGAGCACTGTGTCTCTCTGTCTCTGGGAAGACACTGCCGCCCTTCCTCAGCCCTGCTGTACGTCCAGTCCAACTTTCCTAGTGGTAGAACTCTGCCGACCAACTGGAGTGGGACATGTGACTGACATCTGGCCATTTTCATGGTGGCAGATGACAGAGGGTAAGCCAAAGGTATGGCAGCACTTGGTACGACTTTTGGGGAGCACCCTACTCTCAAAGTATGCCTCTAGCTCTCCCCATATTGTACCTTCGTGTAAACATAGACTATGAAATGAGGAAGCAGAGGGGGCAAGGAAGAAAACCAGTTTCTTACCTTATACTTTCCTGTGCCCTGAACATCCCTGTGTATGTGCTCACACACGTGTGCACATGTACATGCATATGCATGTGCACATGCTGGGGAAGGCCTAGGAAGGTAGATTCAAAGGATTTCTCCAATTTTGAGATAAAGTAGAAGAAAAGGCTTTCATTTTTAGACAAAGGACAATTTTGTATAAAGTCACAAGGTAAACAGTAGTGTCTGGGAATCACAGACTAAGAGCTTTCATAAATATAGATGTCACTTGAGTTTGAGTAAAGTAAATGTCCATTTTCTGCTTCAAAGTGCGTGCATCTTATAATCTTCGTATACTTGGTTACATAACCAGGAGTTATCAATCATGGTCCATTCCACCTGGGGACATTGAGATGACCCCTGGTCAACAGTGCTAAGTCCATATTGTGCTACGTGGTCATTTGGGGCAACATTTGATATATAGTTTTCATTTGAAATAGTGTATATTTTACGTATAAAATGATCTATCTGTTCATCCATCCATCTATCATCTACTTATCTACTTGTCACCTATCTACCTAATACTTTACCTCTAGAAACTTCAGCCGGGTCAGGAAATCTGTGATGTAACTTCCAAGGGGCTTCAGACTTGGGTACGATCGCTGTGCCCACATTTCTGGAACCTTTCCAATAAGCAAGCTGCCAGAAAGTGCTTCCAATGCAGAGTCCATCACAACTACACCTTTAATCGCCTTTTTGAGGTCCCGCAGAGTATTACGGATAGTTATAATTAAACTGCAATGAAAGGAACTTCATCATCAACAGATTTGATAGAACAATGTACAATCTGCCAAAGAAGAGACAGCAGGAGACATGCTTTACGGGTGTGTTTCCCAAAGCATGGCTGTGTGCACTCGGTAGGTGGGGAGGTAACTGTAGGTGCCATTTGAAGAAGTATTTTTCAGCTATTACATACTTTTTTTGAGACAGGGTCTTACTATGCAGTCCTGGATGATTTGGAATTGGCTACGTAGACCAGACTGACCTTGAACTCACAGTGATCCCCCTGCCTCTGCCTCCTGAGTGCTAGGATTAGAGGCATGCACCACCATAAGTGGTAAACCACTTTAAAATATAGACTAATACCAGTCGTGCCATTATTATTATTATTATTATTATTATTATTATTATTATTATTATATGTTAGTATCAAATAATATCAAATTAACTTCTGGCTATTATTTCCCAGGACCTAAATAACTCTAAAAATTATATATTGATAACTTGTAATTGTATGTTTATGGAATGCAAGGTGGTATTACAATTTTCAATATAATTGGAAATTTATATTAAACTCACTAACATGTTACTGCAAATATTGTCATGAGAACATTGGAAACTTACAGCTCTTTGGAATTGAAATGAAACACGTGCAAAATTACTATGTGTACTAGGCGTGACAGCCCAAGCTTTTCCCTTCTGTGTGGCTGAGCTTTTGCACACCCAGACCCCTATCCTCCATCCTCCCATCTCCCAGCTGCAGATAACCACCTTGTACTCTTTGCTCATATACGATTAGTTCCCGTAATTAGTTCCCGTAAAAATGAGAGTGTGCACTGTCTGTCTTTCTGGGTCTGGCTTGTTTCACTCAGCAAGTGTCCTTCAGTTCTATCACTGCTGTCACGGATGAAAGAATTCCTTTCTTCTTAGGAATAAATACTGGTGTGGGAGTTTCTGCTGGGGGCGGGTTGATTCTATAACACGATAGTTGGGAAGGATGCTGCAGTGGGAGTCGGACCTCGCTTTGACACAGTGAATACTAGAAACCGAGACAGCTGGGTGGTATGCTAATATTTTTTTGAGGACACGCCATGCTGTTTTCAAGTAACTGCTGTCCTTGTGGGAGCGAGGGATGGCATTTGTTTACTTGCATCTCTAAAAGGTGCTGCTGATGGCCTTTAGATATTGCGTGACAATGTTCAAGATGCTTGCCTGTTGATCAATCACAATGCTTGCCTGATTTCTGTAAGTTGCATGGATTCTTTAGATATGTTTTATATCTCCCACCATTTGATTGCTTCCTTTGATATAGAGAACTTTTGTATTTTCAGACAATTTTATTTGTCTATCTTTGCCACCCACCCTGGGGCGGTGGGGTGGGGTAGGGTGGCATCAGATCTTAAAGAAAAAGAAAAAAAATCACATCACCATCCAGACTAGAGTCCTACAATTTCCCTCTGTGTTTTCTTTCAGTCGTTTTATCGTCTCTGGTTGTTGGTTTGTTTGTGGTGTTGGTGACTGCACTCAGGGCCGTACGCATGGTAGGCTTGTAGCCTACAGTAGAACCACAGCCCCAGCATGGCTCCAGCCTGGGGTTAAGTCTTGCTGTGTTTTGAGTTAGTTTCGCACTATGCCCGCCTAGTTTCCCCCGCTGCACCACAGCCCCAGCATGGCTCCAGCCTGGGGTTAAGTCTTGCTGTGTTTTGAGTTAGGTTCGCACTATGCCCACCAGTCCCCAGCTGCAGGTCCTCCACTGTGTGTCACTGGCAGCAGGTCGCCAGTCGACTGTAAAAGCTTACCTTCTGTTTTCTGCGCTCTCTCTTCTGCGCCATGCTTAATGTTGTTTCTGTTTCAACCACTGTATAAGGTACACTGAGTTCAGGCCGTCCCAGCCTTGCTTCTGCCTGTAGCTACATTAAATACTGTGACTCTTCCTAAGTCGCGTGAACTCTAGGACTATTCTCCCTACGGCTGTGAGATGTCATATTTGAACTCCCCTACGGGTTTCTTTGGATTTCTGGACATTTGGGAGGACACAATGGACACAAGCAAAGAATCACCCAAGGAAAAATAAAGGTGAATGATGTCACAGGTAACGTGGTAATAAGGGTAAATGATGTCACAGGTAACGAGGTAATAAGGGTAAATGATGTCACAGGTAACGAGGTAATAAGGGTAAATGATGTCACAGGTAACGTGGTAACATAGAGACAGCTGAAAAGGGTAAGCAAACAGGATATGACAACATACACTGTGCTCTCCATGCATGAACCACTTAGACAGGATTTGTGTTTGAGGCTATACAGTGAGGTCAAAGACAGTCTGTGCTATAGAGCAAGGCCTTGTTTCACAAAAACCAAACAAGTATTATATAATGGCTGAAAATGGAAACCCTGCATTGAAGCATAAAGCACATATTGATTTGTACATTTTCAAACTCTGCTTTCTACTCAGGCTCAACAGTTGAAATCACCATTAATATACCTTAGTGGATAAGGAAGCTTGATGAGCTGAGAGATTATGTATATATAATTATTATATTTATATAAGAAATGCTAAATTATGCTTGGAATTGTAGCTCAGTGGGAGTACATCTGGCTAGCATCCGTGAGGTCTTAGGATCCAGTCTAACAAAGAGGCAAGGAAACGGACTCCATGCCCTAAAAGATTCCAGGGTTAAGTGGAGCAGCGTGGTATTTTAATTACTTTACCTTAATATATTGAAGGGCCCTGGTTCTTACTAAGTGTAAGAGCTATTAACCTGGTAGAAAGTAGGTAGGTTATGGGGATGCTAGGGGCTTTTGCCAGTTTTACACCCACCGCCTCAGGTCAAGATTAGGCCAAGCACCAGCTTCCCGCCTCAGGCCAAGGCCCGGCCAAGATCCATTCTCCACCCACAATTCTCAGGAAGAGCAGGGACAGGACATTTTTGAAGAAGCACAGAATGTATTGATGGTCACTTGACCCTCTGGTCCCAGGTAAGAGTTCTAATACATGTCATATGCTTGCTAGCCAGTAGATTCAAGGGTCAATGTGCTTAGCTAATAAGTTTAAACTGTAACCTTGCTGATGCAACCTGTACCTCTAAAAAGTATAAAAACTGCTTGTTATGGCCATTCGGGGTCGCCTTCTAGTCACTTGCCACAAGGGGCTGATTGAAGGTTGTCCCCAACGCGCTGGAAAATAAACCTCTTGCATTTGCATCAAACTTCATTCTCGTGTCTCACTTGGGGGGTGGGGGGGAGGTCTCCCGGTAGTTAAGACTCACTTTGAGCCTTATAATATCAACAAGTCCAGAAAACAAGATAAACATAGAAATATTACAGAAAACTCACAACAAAACAACTTTCTATTTCTCGATCCAATATTGAATTACAAAAAAAAAAAAATCAATAGAAGTCAGAACAAATAATTTATTTAGCATGGTATACCTAATCCACTTCAGTAAGAAAAGGGAGCCAAGCATAGGACCACACACCTGTACTTCAGGACCTTCAGAGGTGGAGGCAGAAGATTTAGGAGTTCAAGGCCAGTGGGAGCTAATAGCAAGTTTGAAGTCAACTTGGGCTATGCTGTCTCAAAAACCAACCAAACAACAAATAAATGAGGTCTAATGGCTAATTGATGGCTAATCTGGGCCACAGCTCTTAAAAAAGAGAAAGAAAGCACATGCCAGTGTCAGAAACTGGCAGAAAGGACACAGAGACCCAGCTCAAGTTCACTCTCTTGTTTTTTTTTTTTTTAATTTCTCTTTTTAATTATGTGCATGTTTGGTATCTGTGTATGGGTACTGTTGCATGGAGGCCGTAGGAGGGAGTTGGAAACTGTGGAACTGGAGCTACAGGTAGTTGTGAGCTGTCTGATGAGGCTGCTGGGAACAGAATTCAGTCTGCTGGAAAAGCAGCAAGTGCTCATAACGCTCATAACTGCTGAGCCATCTCTCCAACCCCATCTTTACTTTGGGAAGAGGGAGGACAGTAACAGATGGGAAGTCACGTGACTAAAGACTATTTCCAGTCATTGGATCTCTTTGTCATCACCATTTTTACATGATAAAGGAATTCCTTGCCTGGCAGTGGAGGCACACACCTTTGATCCCAGTACTTGGGAGGCTGAGGCAGGCAGATCTCTCTGAGTTTCAGGCCAGTCTGGTCTACAGAGCAAACTCTAGGACAGCCAGGACTATACAGAGACTCTGTCCTGAAACATTCCTCACCCCCAAATTCTCCTGGGGCCCAAGGGTATGGTATTTAAGAAAAAAACAAAAAACAAAAACAGAAACAAAAAAGACAAAAAAGGAGGATTTTAATACTTTTAAAAAGATTTTTAAATTCAATACCAGCTTGTCATTTTATCAGTTTTGGTTGGTTGCTCTCTGAATTCCTGGGGATTTACTTACTTGTTGAAGCGTTCCATTTCTTGCACTAACACAGTATTCATGCTCTCTTCGTACCTCACAGGATAACTCCTTAGTGCTGCTTCAATGTCAAAATCGTTTGGGAGCTGAAAGAACAGATGCTGAAAATCACGGGTTGCTCTCAGAGCAGACAATAGGTTTCATTCCACTCTAAGGTCAATAATAGCTAACACATAGGTAAGCATTGTAATTCCCACTTTACAGATGAAGACATTATATTTCTAAGAGGCTGTACCGTTTCTTTTTTAAAACTAAGTCTTGTTCCCCACTGATAAAATTTATTCACAATTTTATAACAGTTTTATATTTACTTATAACCAATTATCACTGGTTAACTTACCCTCCTATCCAATAGCCAATCCTGTAAGTGTAAAAATGCTCTAGAGCACAGGGAGAAAGTAAGGGGTTTCAGTTCATGGACACTCAGGTGACAAGATGACAAGGCTTGTGGAATGTTGACAAGTCCTGAGACATTGGAGTTCATGCTCCTCAAGCAGCCAGGGAGCTTCCCAGCCTGGGAATGGTTGAACTGAGAGTCAAGATGCCTTTCTTGTCCCAGAGTTATAGGCCACTCTTGGTATTAAAGACTTTGACTCAGCCTACTTCCCTTACCCCAAACAAGTCATAAATCTCCTGCTGGGTCCTTCTTAGGGCTCTTTTTTTTTCTCCATCTTTATTAAATTGGGTATTTTTTTTTAAAGATTTATTTATTTATTTTGTATATGAGTACACTGTAGCTGTCTTCAGACACACCAGAAGGGGACATCAGATCCCATTACGGATGGTTGTGAGCCACCATGTGGTTGCTGGGAATTGAACTCAGGACCTCTGGAAGAGCAGTCGGTGCTCTTAACCACTGAGCCATCTCTCCAGCCCAAATTGGGTATTTCTTATTTACATTTCAATTGTTATTCCCTTTCCCGGTTTTCAGGCCAACATCCCCCTAACCCCCCTCTCCCCTTCTCTTTGGGTGTTACCCTCCCCATCCTCCCCCCATTGCCGCCCTCCCCCCAACAATCCTGTTCACTGGGGGTTCAGTCTTGGCAGGAGCAAGGGCTTCCCCTTCCACTGGTACCCTTACTAGGCTATTCATTGCTACCTATGCAGTTGGAGCCCAGGGTCAGTCCATGTATAGTCTGTGGGTAGTGGCTTAGTCCCTGGAAGCTCTGGTTGCTTGGCATTGTTGTTCATATGGGGTCTCGAGCCCCTTCAAGCTCTTCCAGTCCTTTCTGTGATTCCTTCAACGGGGGTAACGGTTCTTATTGGAGAGAGCACTTGTGAAGTCAACAGCCTTTCCCCACAGAGGCAGATTGCAGAGTCAGCAGTGTGGAGGCTCTGACTGACTGTTGTCTTCCCGCAGGGTGGCAAGTAGAGCCATGCCCCTTCCTACTTTAGTGACCATAGCCAGGATTACTGAGGGAATCCTGTGGTGGTACAGCCCATGGAGTCTGGAGGCAAGTGGACTAGGGGCCAGATATGTATGGCCGTATATCCAGTGTTTACATCACAAGGGAACTATAAAGATGGCTGTGAGGGTTATCATCTGCTGGACTTTCCCTCAGGCACTCTATTGACTTGAGACAGAGTAGAGGTGACAACACAGCACCTCTCTGCAGTACCCAGAAGGCTGAGTGCACTGGGCTGTCCCGTGGGATGTAGATGCTGGCCGAGCACTGACATCACCTCCTTGTGCCTTCCACCTCCCCTCCCGAGATATAGATAAAAACCGGATGCTCCTTGAACCAGCAGGTTCAGAACATTCTATTTCTAAAAAATCTTTTATTTAGAAATGGAAATACACCGTACGTACATTAGTTCATCCACAACTGTAGTTACTAAGCACTTGGCTATGTAGTAGGCATTTTACAAACTATTTTAAATTAATTTCTCAAAAAAAAAATTAAGTTCTCAAAAAGAAAAGCCCTTACAACAACTGAAATTATTCCCACCACCTAGCAGATTTGGAACTAGTGTTTGGCAAGTAAAGAACTTGCTAATCACTCCCAGGACAGACCACATTTCCATCACAGCACGTGCGCTGCATTTAAGCCAAGCATTACCTGTGTGAGGATATCCTCAGTAATTTCTAACAGGATCTGGTCAGTGCTTCCCGAGGAGCCTGTCTGCTTGACGCCACCCTGGGTGAGGAGCAAGGACTCAAAAAGGAGTTTCGTTTGCTGAAGATCTTTGGAGATATCAACATTTTCATGTAATCCAAATATCTCGGGTTCCTGAGTAAACGGAAGTTTCTAAGGGAAGACATGAAGCACGCATCACATACTCAGTGGGATCAGGGTGTGTCACTGTGTAAGGCAGTGTTAACACTGCCTTAGCGGAACAGTCACTTTGAGCTAAAGGTTATTTAATATGAACGGGTTTAGAGTCTTCATCCTGCCCTAATCTGCCTAACAACACGGTGTAAGTTTCCCCTTGTGCTGTGCCAAGAGGAGGAGGGATTTTCTTCTTACTGGAGACAGAAAGAGTCTGCAGACTTCACTGAGGTAACATTATTCATCGTCCCCCCCCCCCCCCCCCCGCCCGTCCCCTGCAAATGTCGAAATCCCTTTCTCATTGTTTAGCACCTTGTAGGAGCCAGGGTTTCCCCTTTGTGTATTCAGTTCTCTATAGTCGCTGTGTATTTAAATGGCTTTATAAATGCCAAGTAAACTGCTTCTTTAGGTTCTCAATCTTTCACTAAAGCTCCTGTATACATCAAATATTAAATTAATACAAATTATGTGATTTTTTTCTCCCATTAAGCTGCCATTCATCCAGATAATGCCACAAGGACAGAGGGAAGCAGGTCCTTTTTTCTTTTCCTACTGAAGCATTAATTCATATGGCAGATATACAAACAATAAGGGGTTAAGAGTCAACTATGCATCAAGTACCACAAGTTTTAGATTTCCTGATGTCCAGTAATTATACGAACAAAAAATGAGTCTGAAAGGTCATTAAAATCTTGCTTGCCTAAACTTGTACATTACAGGGTACTACTCACCATTCACTTAAATCTCTCCCCCTCCTCTCCCCCTTCCCCCTTTCCCCCTCCATCTCTCTCCATCTCCCTACCTCTCCTCCTCCCTCCTCTCCCCCTTCTCTTTCTCCTTCCCTCTCTTTTTCTCTTCCCCTCCTCCCTCCTCTCTCTCTCTCTCTCTCTCTCTCTCTCTCTCTCTCTCTCTCTCTCTCTCTCTCTCTCACACACACACACACACACACACCTGTCTTATCCAAGCTTCTGGACACAATTTACCTTAATGAATTCAATGTACTCATCATAAGTGCCTTTGGGAGGCGCAAAGTAGTTTCCACTGGGAGAGAACTTGTAGTGAGGGTTTTCAATGATTAATGAGTTGTAAAAGTCAGCCAGCATGGTTAATAGGAGGCGCCGGTCCCAGTCATCTGTCACTCTCCCTCCATAGTTACACTCCCCAGTCAGGTAAGAGATAGCTTCGAATGGGATTGTGTCATATTCGTTTATAAACAACTGAAGCAAAGATAGAAGTGAGAAAAGAAAAAATTAAATCCTTTCACTTCATTTCAATGTGAAAATGGCAGTCTTCTTTTCTTTTCCCACCTATGCAGAAAGGGGGGGTGAAGAATTATTATGGGAGCTAGGGAATGTCTGGTATTCAGTATTTGATTTGGAAATACTTTTTCTCCATTCCCCATTTTTTCTGATATATAAATCTATTGCTATTTATTTACTCGTATGCTATGAGGCCAGGCTGGCCTCAGACTCATGCTAATAGACCTGTTTCAGACATTTATTTGCTGAGATGGCAGGAGTGACCACCATTCCTGGTGTATGTTAATGTATGTGCATATGTGCACGTGTGTGTGTGTGTGCGCGCGTGCGCACGCGCGTGTGTGCGTGCTGCAATGCTATGTTACTGGCTGAGAGAGTGTTGCCTGTCTCTGAATTATAGAATAAATGGTTGAGCCCAGTTAAAATAAGTCTTGTTTAAGATTCCCATGTTTGCAGGGGAAGAGAATTGTGAAGAGATTTGAGAGAGGACTGAGAAAGACAGAAGATTATTCTTTGAGGGAAAGAATTTTGTAATATGTGAAAATGTTTTCCCTTTAGGGAAGGACATATGAATGTTTGTTTGGGTCTCCCCAAGAGAACAGAATGTTAAATTTGTACCATATGCAGGAAATGGAGACACTTTCCTGTTGGTTACTCACTCAGCTGTGAGTTCTGGTTCTTTGGAGAGAGGCCCCTGATAGAATGACCAGATGAGGGTGGTTTAGACGAGTCTCTCCCAGTCTCCACCCCTAAAGGTGTGAAGGTGGATCTAGCTGATGCCTGTGGACTTCAGTGTTGGTGCTGGGGAGATTGACCACGGGAAACGCTCTCTGCGGCCTGGCAGACGTCCAGTTCTTAGTTGGTTGCTTACAGGTTGGGTGGCAAATATTTTAAGTAAAATATTCTCTGCATTGACTGCTAGTTTCAAAATCAGTGTTGAAATCAAGGTCTTTCGGCATGTATTGCGATTTGCAAACACAGGTTTCTGCCATTCAGCCTACATTACAGTTTGAAAGTGGGGATTTCAGCAGCTGTATGGATTCTCACAGTGCAGGACTTAGTTCAGGAAGGTTTCTCATTCGTTATTTTTAAAAGATTTGATAAAATACTAACAATTTATTTTTAACTCTTTTTTTCCCCCTCTCAGTACTGGGGACCAAACTTGGGGCCTCATGTATATTAGGCAAGCATTCTACTACTGAGCTACATCTTCAGCTAAGTATTAATAATTTCTGTAAAATAATCTTTATTATAATGTTCGGCATAAATACCGTTAACTGTGGCCAGGGGCTGTTAAGCAGTGATCTTCAAAAGTGCTGCTCTGTCTTATCTTACCTGCAGCTGCCGGATACTGATGCGTAGGTCAGACTCATTAAATCCATATGGAATATTCCAGCCTAGAGGACCGAATTTCTTTCTCTCTTGAACAAGGGCGTGAAAAAAGCAAACTCCAAAAAGCAATTTCTCCCATGCCTTAATGCAAAAATTGTACAAGAGAAAAATCTGATTAGATTTCCATCAGTAAAACTAGAAAAATAGATGACCTTTTCATTACCAGGGTCTATAGTCAGATGTCCTTTCAGACTTCTATTTTAAAAAGGCATGTATCTAAAGACATACTTTCTATAAAAGCATTCGTCTTATGCTTAATTCAAATATCTAACACTAAGCAAATTATAATAGTAAATGCTACTAAAATACAGATAATTAATATTTTCTAAATGTGTTGGTTAATGGTACCTGATATTCACAGCTGTCTTTAATCCCAGCAGTCAGTATTATCTTGTAGATTTGTGGGCATGTGCTTCAGACTATAAGTGCAAAAGAATGACTAGTGAAGAGAATGTGACTAAACTCCAATGTGCAGTTCCCAGTGTTGCTTCTTTCCTTTCAGAGAGCCTTGGTGAAAGCATTAGTTGAGCTATTCACGCTGTCTTCCAGTATTCATTATGGATGCCAAGTACATGCCTCCTGAACCAGCGCTCTGTGGCATGATCACCATCTCTTTAGAACCCACACAGTAGATTGCAAGCATTTGAAACAGAAACCTAAGGGTTCTTTGGAAAGTCAGTTGAATGGTGTTTTGCTGGGGCAAACATGTGAAGGAACGTTTCGTTAAAGTGGACACAGGTGTGACTACTAGTGACATGCATGTACTGGTCCGCCTTACACTGCATGGCTGAGCTGCATTTGTTGGGACTCCATAGAGAGAAACACACCAAAACTTCCTATGGTGTGGTATAGTTTCTTGCTGCTTCCACAGACTCGGGCTGATGGACAGAGTGATGTCAGCTGAGACAGACTTGTGCCGAGACAAGACACATACTGAGGCAAGACCCGAGGAGGGCACGTGATGTTTACGGGGTATGAATAGGACTTCATGAATAGTACATTGTCCACTGAGCATATTTCCCTCAGACCCCCCACTTCTGCTTCCCATGATCCTCCCCAGCCTGTTTTATTCCCTTTTATTTCCCTAGATATCTTTGCTTCTACTTTGATGTCATACACATACACAATTTATTTTATAAAATAGAGGAGACCAAATTACAGAAAAATTTTGATCTGGCTTAGTTTACTTAGTATGTTTATACATTGTCTATCCATTTTTCTGCAAGTGACACAACCTCACTCTTCGTTATGGCTGAAAAGCCCACTGTGTCTGTGCACTGCAGCTCCACAACTTATCTATTGAGCAGTGTTGCAGTAAACATGTGTGCAGCTGTCTCTGTGATGTGTTGACGTGGAGCCCTTTGAAGAAAGATCCACATGTGTTGTATGGTAGAGCTACTTTTATTTCCTTAAAAAACATTTTTCTTAAAAAAAAAAGACTTATGTATAATGTACGTGTCTGCTCCCCTGTATGTGCAGTGCCCATGAAGACTGGAAGAGTCCATTGGATCCCCTGCACATGGCAGTACGGGTGGTTGTGAGACACCCTGTGTGGGCGACTCAGTTGTTCCCCAGCCTTTTGTTTGTTTTCTAAATGGCTGCCATTCTAACTTGGGTCAGAGGAACCCCTAATGTAGTTTTAACTTACGTGTCTCTGATAACTAGTGAGGTTGTGCATGTTTTCATCTTTATTGAATGTTCGCATTACACCCTTTGTCCATTAGATCATTGATTGACTGAGTTGTTGAATTTCTTGTTGAGGTTTTTAAGCTGTTTGTATGTTCTAGATTCATTCTGTCAGCTACGTAGTTAGCAAAGGTTTTTCCCACTCTCTAGGCTGTCTCTTCAGTTAGCTGTTTCTTTTCTGCTTTGATTCATTAGGAGTGGGTTTTTGTGGTTGATGTAATTTAAAACTCTTTTGGCCTTTAGTTTATAAACTAAACTATATTCACTCAAAAATTATTTATTTCAGTATTGACTATGTCATAAGCAGAAGGTAGACCATTGGGGATAAAATGATGAATCAGGTAGAAACAATTTCTACTGCACTAGGAAACACACCCAGTTTAGAAAACATACTAAATAAAAACCTTATATCAACATATTTAACTACTATAAGAACAAAACTGGAGAGTGTTGAAGGCTGCACATTACCAGTTCTTTGCCGGGGCATCCATTGAAAAACTCAGGATCAGAAATTGGATCAGAGAGATATGATTGAAGGAGATTCAGCCGGAGGCCAGTGGGAGGCTCATTGGTCATCTTCACTCCGTTCTGTAGAATTGTTACTGGGAACTATGACAAAACAAATGGAGAGTATTATGCAAGACAACCGTCTGGAGCCATAAAAATGCACACACCAGTGCATTAAAAAATAAGTACAGGTTGCGGAATATATGCAAGTCTCTACGGTTAAGAGTTTAAAACTTAATTGAGAAATACAGTATAACAGACAGCTAAACAAAGGAACTGGACCTCGTCACAGGAATTAAACATACTTTTGGAGATGGATAGCTTGTGAGCCAAAGCCTAAAGGTTGGATTGCAGATTTCAGGTGAAAAATCTTCACAGATTTTTTCCAATGTGGGCATCCAGGAGACAGCAAGATGACAGTTTTGTAGACAAACCCAAGTTCCTTCTTCTATTGCTGCTGTAATCATTTTTGTTGCTACTGGTCCTTGCCCTTGTCCCAGTGAAATCGCTTGAAATTTATTTCCAGACATAGATTTATCATTTGCAAATTTCAGCAGGCCTGCAAAGGGCAAAAATAGATGACGACTTCTTCTTCCTCTGTTCTGGCTTATAGTTCCTGAAACTTTCTGCCTACCTTTACCTGAACACCACACTTGCTGATGAATTTACAGTCACGTAACAATGTATATTGAACAAAGTATTTTAGTTATGTCAAAGACTAGAATATATGCTGCATACACACGGTGCATTTATACAGTCGCATGCAAAACATACACAGAGACTAAACTCTGTGTGTGTGTATGTGTGTGTGCATGTGTATTTATGTGTGTGTATTTGTGTGTGTGAGTGCTTGCATGTGTGTTTGTGTGTGTGTGTGTGTGTGTGCGCGTGTGTGTTAATTATAGTACATATACTTACTGGCCATTGGATCTGCTCCAGGAGACAGCACAAAAATTAAAGGGATGGTGCAATTTGAATCCAAATAACTCTTTGTCAAGTCAAATGGTGGAGGCTCTACAAATTTTTTCCCTAGTTTGTCAGTCACATAATTTGTTATAGCTGGGGTTATCTGGGAATAGAGAAGACATGGTCTTTTGAGAATGTTTTGCTGCATAGCAAAGATTTATTGAAAAACTCAAAATATTAAAATTCAAGCATAATTGCCAAAGGCTTGCAATGTACCATAAGAGCACTAATTTCCCTGATGTGAAAAGAAATAATCTGTAGATTGACAGGACGAGGAAGACATTCTAAAGGACAGTGGACAAAGGCGAGAACCTGTTTACAGAGAAAGAAACACTAGTAAATCTCAAACATAGGAAGACACGTCTCAGGACTGGAGAGATGGCCCACAGTGAAGAGTGCTGGCTTGTCTTCCAGAGGACCTGAGTTCTTTTCTAGCATCGACATCTGTCAGTTCACAGCCATCTGTAACTCTAGCTCCTGGGGAGCCAGCACCCTCTTCTGGTTTCTACAGGCAAACACACACACACACACACACACACACACACACACACACACACACACAGAACACACTCTCTTTCACATACATATGTAAAATATTTTTTAAAAACCCTTAAAAAATAAGATCTTTTCATTTAATATGGCAAAAACTGAAAACTCTCAGTCATTTTTGTGTCCTTTAGGTAATAGTGCCCCATGTATTTCTCAGCATTTCTTCTGGCTAATGTCACATATGACTGTTTTAGGTAGAAAGACACAAGTATAAATTACTACTATTGTTTATTTTATTTTATATATTTATGTGTTGTTGTATATGTATTGTGTAGGTTGGAGGATAACTTGTGGAAACTAGCTCTCTCCTTCCACCGGGTGAGTCCTAGAAATCCAACTCAAGAGCACTGGGTTTGGCAGCAAATGCCTTGCATTACTGAGTCATCTCATTAGCCCACAGGTAAAAATTACATATATTATTGCCGGACCATAGTTTTATAAGGATGTTTGCTTCAATGCCTTCTTCTCACAGATGTAGTGTACATGAGGAAGCTTCAATCTTGCTGACAAAGAGGCTTTTCTAGATGAGCAAAAATACCTGAATTTCTAGATGATCTTGAAAACAAAGTAAGCCTAGCAGGGTAGCCCCAGAGGCAGGGACCTGCTGCGGTTCCAGAGCAAACAGTCTCAAATAAGAACAAGTAGAGGCAGAGGACTGGCTTAGCAGTTAACAGGACTTTTCACCTTTGCAGTCTCCTGGGTTTGGTTCCCAGCACATACATGGTGGCTCACAACCACCTGCAACTCCAGTTCCAAAGCATCCAATGCCCTCTTGTGACCTCCATGGGCACCAGGCATGCACACAGTGCAAATTACACATCATACATGCAGGCATGCACACAGTGCAAATTACACATCATACATGCAGGCATGCACACAGTGCAAATTACACATCATACACCAGGCATGCACACAGTGCAAATTACACATCATACACCAGGCATGCACACAGTGTAAGTTACACATCATACACCAGGCATGCACACAGTGCAAGTTACACATCATACACCAGGTATGCACACAGTGCAAATTACACATCATACATGCAGGCATGCACACAGTGTAAGTTACACATCATACATGCAGGCATGCACACAGTGTAAGTCACACATCATACACCAGGCATGCACACAGTGCAACTAACACATCATACATGCAGGCAACATGCTCATGTGCATAAAATAAATAGGAAGGAAGGAAGGAAGGAAGAAAAAAAGGAGGGAGCTAAATACAAGCAAGTACATTAAGGGGCCTTTCCATTTGTCCTGGGCTGTAGAGAGAGAAGTTGATCTCTAAGCAGTTGTATTTCGGTGTCTTTGTTAGAGTGGGTTATTTTACACTAATAGTTATTATGATAAAATATAAATTATAACCATACTTAGATCTATTATTTTGCTTCTCATGCTGCTGCATAAACAAGCAAATGACTTCTTTTAGGGCCATAATACCCCAGCATTGGTCAGATAGTAGTCCACTCTTTGTTACTAGGACATTTAGCAAGATTAAGATTTAAATCTGTAGATTAAATAAAGCTAGCTTCCCACTATAGTGTAACATGGGTAGGTCTCATCCAACCAATGAGATAGATTAGAGGACAAAAAGGCACGGGGACAGAGATCTTCTCAGACGCCCCGTGTATCCAAGCAGCATGGTCAGTGCCTCCCTGTATCTTAGTTCTCCCAGGACCCCTGCTGAGCTGCCAGCTTGATCCCCTCCTTAAATTCAACCAGTTTCTCTCTACCCTATGGGTTCTGTGCTTTTGGAAATTCCTACATGACACATGTTTTAATTCAACTTTGTTCAACCCAGTTTGTAGAAGTTGACTGACCATATGATACCTGCCATGCAGCACTTTAAGTCTTGGAGATATCCAGGAGAACAAGCTGTGGGCTCCCAGTGTCACTAGTTCCCTTGCTAGGAGAGACCCTAACAAATAAGCAAGTATTGAGTGTTCTAGGGGGTAAGTTCTATGATGTGGGACTAACGCCAGTGCCCACCAGAGAGCCAATCAGCTAAGCACAAATGGGTGTGGCCAGAAGAGTCTTACTGGGTCAGTTCAGCAGAGTTTTTTGTTCTTCAAGAAGAAATTGCCCTTAGTTTACTTGTTAGCTTTATGAGTTTACACAACTTTTGAATATCTTAGCACTTAGCTTACATAGACATTGCACAGCATTAAAAGACAAACACTCTAGCACTTAGCTTATGTAGACATTGTACAGCATATAAAGATATTTCCTTTTCTATCCTAATTCTATATGCTTTCTGCATTTAAATTTTATAACATTTCTCTTTTTATTTAGGATTTTTGAAGCAAGGTCTCACTCTGTAGCCCAGGCTAGCCTGGAACACATAGTGGTTTCTCCTGACTCCCTAGTGCTGAAATCACATTTTCTATAAGCAAGACCCAAAAACATGAGTTTTTACCCCGTATTCTTTCAACTCTGGCTAAAACAGTAAAAAATAAAGAAAGAAGGAAAAAAGAAAAGAAAAAGAAAAATACACTTCCCTTTGCTTATTTCTGTCTAGATTTTCAGTACCAGTAACAGAGGAAGAGTCCAGTTTCACTATTTTTCGGTTAAGAGGCCCACCATAGACTACAGTATCATTACGCAGCACAGAACTACTGTGTCTAGGACTGGGACGTCATAAACTGCATTGTGTCTGGATTTCAAATCTGTTTTCTACCTTATCAGGCCTTAGACAGCGAAGAATTATTATTTTCTGCAGCTCGTTCAGCGTCTTGTCCATTGATTCTGGAAGTTTCATATTGTGCGGCTCTTTACTGTTGTAAATATCCTCCCACTCACGTATGTGATTACAAAAATGCTCCCTAGTAGGAATAAAAGAGGGCTGTGTTCCACTGAGAAACATTTTGAGATGATTGAGCAAGGGAAGGAATAAGGCAGCAGGGGCCCATGTTAAAACCACCAGGCTACAGGAGTTGTTTTGAGGGAGGCGGAGAATGACTATCTAGGAACAGACAAACACAATCTTCCGGGGGAGGAGGAGAGGATGAGGGAACAGAAGCCGGAACCCTTGGATCAGACAACACAGATGTTGAGAGTTAGGGTCTGGGTCTCCGATGGCCTCTGCAGGTCGCTGGCCCCAGGGCTGACAGATTCGGCTGAATGAAGTCAGAGGCACCACAGGATTGGTTCAGTCCTGAAAAGGACTGCCACTTTTTCCTGCTCTCTGGATATAAGCATTATAATATCCCCACAAAAGAAGAGCATCAGGTTTGAAGAAATGGAGAGAGAGGAGCAGAGAAATAAAATAACCAGAGCGGTTTTGTTTTTGATTTTCATTGTCATCAGTGACTAGCCCCTGTGCTGAGTTAGAAAGGCCCAGAGTCAGATCCCAGGTCCATCTGAACTGGCAAGTGACCAGTTTAACCTCACACTGGCAGACATCACCCCCGACCAGCTTTCCTCAAAGAAGAGACTCCAAGGAGATGACAGTTACCTAAAGATTTCTATGTTCATCACACGTGTACATCAGCACCTCTGCTTCATCAACTTGGAATGCATTGTGTTCTGGGTGTCACTGGAGCACTTGGATGTCCGTGCTCTATTGTCCTGGCCTTCACAGATGGTGAGGAACTTTACTGCTAACTTGGGATTAAAAACCATAAAAGGGGAGCTGGAGAGATGGCTCAGTGGTTAAGAGCACTGACTGCCCTTCCAGAGGTCCTGAGATAAATTCCCAGCCACAACATGGTGGCTCACAGCCATCCGCGGAGGGATCCGATGCCCTCTTCTGGTGTGTCTGACAGCGACAGTGTACTCACATATGTATAAAAAAGGGTAAAGCGACTGAAAACAGACAGTCATTCGGGGTTTAACTGAACTGGGTGTGAACTTCCTGCAGCAGTGAGACCATTACAGGTCTGAGAAGTGTTGCCGCTCTAGAAACCAAGAGGTGAGTTATAGTTCTAAACCTGCAGTCCCCTTCTGTGTGAGGGTGGACTCCTGCCTCCCAGATGAAGGCAATTACCCATGAGGGCCAGGCTGCACGCCGAAACTGACGTACTCGTTCGTCTCCCAAAAACCCTCATGAAGATTTCTTTGGACCACGTTGCAGGACTGGAGCAATGGTTGGGAAGACACACCTGGACCCGCAGTGACAACAGGAGACAGGGATTGGTCAGGTAGTGTAGGACACGGACCTTGGTTTCTGTGTACAGTCAGAAGCTGGAAACAGTGTTGGCTCTGCTCTGGCTAGAGGCCAGGAAAAGTAGGGTGGGCTTTCTTCCTGCTTTGGTTTCTTATCTTCTTTTTCCTAAGTGCACACTGTTGCTGGGAAACTGTGAGGCATCTGGAGACATTGAGGCTGAGTGGACTGACCAGCTAATCTCTCGCTGTCTCACCATCATTTCTTCTACAAGCCGGATAAAATCCTCCTGGGCTATCAGTCAACAGCAGCCTGTTCCCTGGGGGTCTGCTCCTGCTGTTCAGGAACCCTGCCTTCTTTCTGTTAAGATCCCCACTATGGTCTCTCCTAAAACTTCTAAGGCCCCTTCTGGGACTAAGGAATTCCATTTTTCAAGTTTACAAGACAAGAACCTGGAACCACTGACTCTGGAGAAGTCTGTGAGCTTATTTACCCTAGCTCTTGGGTTAAAGCCCACCTGAGGCTAGGATGCTCTGTCACACTCAAAAACCCTTCCTTCTGACCAGGTGACTGGGTCTTCACCGGCCCAGTGTCACTGGGACTAATTAATTACACACACATCTTGTCCCAAGTCTTCCCCTGTAGACCTAGATCCCGTATCAGTGCTCTGAATAATGACTTGGGAGGGGAGCTACTGGACCCCTTTGTTTCTCTTTCCAGTGTGGCCACACGGTCGGTCAGCTCTCTCTTTCATTGGTATATTGGGATGACAAAGCTGCAGGAGACCATGGCTTTGTGTGTGAAGTGTTACATTATGTGAGGAGCCCGTCTTTCTACTATAGCCAGTAAACCAGATAGAATCACGGAAAACTTTTAGAATACAAATTTTTAAGTCACCATTCAAAGCTAAGTGTTGGGAGCCATTTTGCTGATTCTCTGAAGCAGAGAGAGAGAGAGAGAGAGAGAGAGAGAGAGAGAGAGAGAGAGAGAGAGAGAGAAGAGAAGTGTCTGCCTGCCAGGCAGAGCCAAGGCAGGTCAGAGGCATGGAACGACTAGAGGGTGCACGCCTGAGGCTCAGGACGAGGGGCTGAAGATTCTATTGACCTTGCGGAAGGAACAGAGGCTTTGGGATGGGAAGGGATGTCTCGGGTACACTTTAGTAAATTGTTTGCTAGCTTTGTGTGGCTTTGTTTTTCAAGACAATGTAAAGCCTAAGAGAATTAAACTCAGGGCTGCAGCAGCACTGACTGGGCAGCCCTCCAGATTTCCAACCCTTGTCTTGGAGTCTTCCTTCCTTTCTTTCCCGTAACCATCCTCACTCCCCCCTCAGAGGACCATTCATTTGGTACTGGCCAGACACAGACAGTTAAGTCACCAAATGCACACGGTTTACCTGAGTCCATGGAAGACTGGGAGTTCACTTGCTCGACAGATCTCCTCCCAGCTTTTATCCTGTAGCCAGTTTGGATCAGGATTCTTTTCAGCACTCTTAAGACTTACTCCTCCAGTTAGAAGAAACATCAGTTCCTGGTATTCAATCTCTTTCTTGGCCCTGTGTTCCCAAACAATAAGCTGTTGTAAACTGCTGATGTTCACATGGGACACTGTCTTCATTCCTGTGTCAGCCTCAGAAATGCTTTCTGCCGGGGCCCTCAGTGGCCACACTGGGTTGGGACTCAGTAGGTTTTCACTAGTTCTGACCCTCTGCTACTCTTAGTCCTACAGCAGCCTGCCTGCGGGAGCCCCTCCTCACCCTACCCCCACACCTCATAGTAGACACTGTGCTTGGCTAGGACCCAGAGAAGGCAGCAGCAACCATGGAACAGAATCAACATCCAACCAAGACTACATACCAACCCAAGTGAAATTAAACTGGAAGTGGGAATTTTAGGATGTCAAAACCAAGAGGAATGGCTCACCAGAGCACAAGACACAGAAGAGAGGATCTCAGGCCTTGTAGGCAAGGTAGAGGGAGGATAGCTCAGCCAAAGAAAATGTCAAATCTAAAGAAATTGAGGCACAAAACATCTAGGAAACATGGGACAGTGTGAAAAAACCCAAGCCTGTGACTAATAGGAAGGAAGAATGACATGAAAAGCAGGTTAAAGCAGAGAAATACATTATTAACACATAAAAGGAAAACTCCCCAATCTAACAAGGAGGTTACAAGAAGCATACAGAAGGCCAAGTAGACAGGACCAGAGGAGAAATTCCCCATGACACACCATCATCAAACACTGAGTGTGCAGAACGAGGAAAGGATGGTAGAACTTGCTAGAGGAAAGCAGCAGCATCTAAAGGCAGAGGAACACCTGACTTTAATGGGTAGCACCATGTGGACTAAGGTAAAGCATGGCGTCTACATAGGTCCTGCCCACAGATCTTTTGCCCCTGGCTTAGACCTAAATGTAAAGGGAAAATAATGAAGTTTAAAGGTAATTATGATTTTTTTTATAATAGTTGACTGACGGCAAAGATCTTCAGTAACCAAAGACTATAAACCAGGTAATGTTAAAATTAAGAATTCGTGTTATCTCTCTATGAGGGAATTGACTTCTACACCTCCATTACCCGTGCTCGATTTGAGGAGTTGAATGCTGACCTGTTCCGTGGCACACTGGACCCTGTAGAGAAGGCCCTTCGTGATGCCAAACTAGACAAGTCACAGATCCATGATATTGTCCTGGTGGGTGGTTCTACCAGAATCCCCAAGATCCAGAAACTTCTGCAAGACTTCTTCAATGGAAAAGAGCTGAATAAGAGCATTAACCCCGATGAAGCTGTTGCCTATGGTGCAGCTGTCCAGGCAGCCATTCTATCTGGAGACAAGTCTGAGAATGTTCAGGATTTGCTGCTCTTGGATGTCACTCCTCTTTCCCTTGGGATTGAAACTGCTGGTGGAGTCATGACTGTCCTCATCAAGCACAATACCACCATTCCCACCAAGCAGACCCAGACTTTCACCACCTACTCTGACAACCAGCCAGGTGTACTCATCCAGGTGTATGAAGGTGAAAGGGCCATGACCAAGGACAACAACCTGCTTGGGAAGTTTGAGCTCACAGGCATACCTCCAGCACCCCGTGGGGTTCCTCAGATTGAGGTTACTTTTGACATTGATGCCAATGGCATCCTCAATGTTTCTGCTGTAGATAAGAGCACAGGAAAGGAGAACAAGATCACCATCACCAATGACAAGGGCCGCTTGAGTAAGGAGGATATTGAGCGCATGGTCCAAGAAGCTGAGAAGTACAAAGCTGAGGATGAGAAGCAGAGAGATAAGGTTTCCTCTAAGAACTCGCTGGAGTCTTATGCTTTCAACATGAAAGCAACTGTTGAGGATGAGAAACTTCAAGGCAAGATCAATGATGAAGACAAACAGAAGATTCTTGACAAGTGCAATGAAATCATCAGCTGGCTGGATAAGAACCAGACTGCGGAGAAGGAAGAATTTGAGCATCAGCAGAAAGAACTGGAGAAGGTCTGCAACCCTATCATCACCAAGCTGTACCAGAGTGCTGGTGGCAAGCCTGGAGGAATGCCTGGTGGCTTCCCTGGTGGAGGAGCTCCTCCATCTGGTGGTGCTTCTTCAGGCCCCACCATTGAAGAGGTCGATTAAGTCAAAGTAGAGGGTATAGCATTGTTCCACAGGGACCCAAAACAAGTAACATGGAATAATAAAACTATTTAAATTGGCACAAAAAAAAAAGAATTCGTGTTAATAAGAGAATTAAGAGAATGAAAAGCATTCTAGATACTGAATGATAATGACACATGGTTAGTGGGCTTGGATCTAGATTATATGAAGAACCATGGAAGTCAATTAGACAACAACAAAATCCCAACAGAAACAAAGGAAAGTGATACAAATAAATTTCAAAAAAACCAAAAAAACAAAAAAAAAAACCCAAACCCTATGTGTGTGTGTGTATGTGTTGTGTTTGTGTGTGTATATGTGTGTGTTTGTGTATGTGTGTGTTGTGCTATGTGTATATGTATGTGTTGTGTGTGTGTATGCGTGTGTTGTGTTGTATATGTGTGTGTACTGTGTGTGTATGTGTGCTGTGTTGTGTATGTGTATGTGTGTGTGTTGTGTGCATATGTTGTGTTGTGTATGTGTGTGTTGTGTTGTGTGTATATGTGTGCTGTGTTGTGTGTGTATGTGTATGTGTGTGTGTTGTGTGCATATGTGTGTTGTGTATGTGTGTGTTGTGTTGTGTGTGTATGTGTATGTGTATGTGTGTGTTGTGTGTGTATGTGTATGTGTGTGTGCTGTGTGCATATGTGTGTTGTGTATGTGTGTGTTGTGTTGTGTGTGTATGTATATGACTTGACATCATTAATCATCACAGAGATGGAAGCTTAAACAACAAGGAACAATGCTTGTCACATACTAATATGTATTTTGAAAATGACAATAGATGACACATACCCATAATTCAGCACTTGGGAGACTGAAGCAGAAAGGTTGAAGGTTCAAGGCCATCTACTTAGGATGAGTATTAAAAAGAGTATTTTGGGTGATACGCACTTTTGGTGCAGACCTACAACAATAGGAGCTTGCACTGTTAATGGGATATAAATGGGAACATCTTGCAAGTTTCTTTCTAGCTCACTTCAAAAAAGAAGTGTGTACATGAGAGCCCCAAGGCCTTCATACAGCAGTGTTTGTGGTGCTGTTATTTATAATAGTGCCAAACTGAGAACAGCTCAAATGTCCACCAAAACCTTAATGTATTCTTACAATGGAACACCACAAAAAAAAAAAAAAAACAATGCAAACAATAGGTTCCCAGATGAATCTTTTTAAAGTTATGTTGATGGACCAACAAGATGGTTCAGTGGAAAAAGACACTTGCTGCCTAGCCCAGTGACCTGAGAGAGATCTCTAGGTCTCAAGTGATAGAAGGAGAGAAAGAACACACACACACACACACACACACACACACAAATGTAATAAAAACTTTGAATGATGAGGAAAAAAAAACCCTTCAGACCATCAAAGTCAACCTGGACCCTTGGGGCTTTCAGAGTTTGAACTATCAACCAAAGAACATACATAGGCTGGACCTAGGCCTCCCGGCACATATGTAGCAGATGTGCAGCTTGTCTTCAGGTGGGTCCTGAACAACTGGAGCCGGGGCTATCCCAAAAGCTGTTGCCTGTCTGTGGAATATGTTCTTCTAGCTGGGCTGCCTTGTCTGGCCTCAGTGGGAGAGGAAGCATCTAGCCTCTCAAAGACTTGAAGTGCCAGGGTTAGAGAGATACCTGGGGTTGGGGACCAGCTCAGAGGAGAAGGGGAAGGGGAGATGGGGGAAGGGTCGTGGTAGGGGGTGTGTGGGAGGGGGGCAGTGTGCAGAATGTAAAGTGAATAAGTAAAAACAATGAAGTTAATAAGGGAACACAAGTCACTTACAGGAGAAGATTAGCACATAATAAAAAGGAGAACAGCAGCTTGTCTTTCTCGAACAGAGATCGGCATATGTTACAATATAAGTTGTATGTGAAGTGGTCATTTAGATAGCGCAGGCGTTTTTCCAAAATTTTGGATCTGTTGCTAAAAGGTCAAATCAGAAAAATATGTTATTAAACAAGAATAGGGAAAGTAAAGTGACCTAGATTAACCTATAACTGTTCTAATTTTATTCAAGTTTTCATCACTAGAAGCATTTGCAATCACTCACATACAAATGTAAAACTTGCCACATGTGAGTAATTTCTTTCTTTTTCTTTCTTTTTTTTTTTTTTTTTGGTTCTTTTTTTCGGAGCTGGGGACCGAACCCAGGGCCTTGCGCTTCCTAGGCAAGCGCTCTACCACTGAGCTAAATCCCCAACCCCATGTGAGTAATTTCTAACTGTTCTAATTCCTCCAAGTCATCATGAAATATGTAAATGACATTTAAATCCCTCAGCCTGACCTTCCTCCATCATTACTCTACCAGGAACTGACACAAAAAGAGATTTCTCATGGTACACATGTGGGTTCAAGTCACATTTTAATATTCCTTACCAAGGACAGAAGTTACTAAATGCAAGGCATTGTTCTCAACACTTTGAAAACATCTCACTTAATTTTCAGAATTACCAGAGAATTATAATTTTTGCTTTTATAAAGATGGATACCGAGGCAATTACAGAAAGGGTAACTGACTTTTCTAAAGTCTTGTGGCTGGTATCAGGCAAAATGGAAATTGAGTGATGTCAAAATGTGTATACACTCATTGTGACAGTTACACTTGCTGGTTAACTTGATTGACTCAGAATCATGGTTTAAGAATATCTGTGAGGGTTTTTAGATTAGGTTAACTGAAATGGTGGCATCAGTCCGTGGCTAGAGGAGGAAGAACTGAGCACCGGCGTCCATCTCTGGCTTCCTCCACTATGGACATAATGTGACTACCCACCTCACACCCTTACACCATGCCTTCTCCTCGATGGACCATCTAAGTGAAACGACACAAACTTCCTTTCTTAGGTTGATTTTCCCAGGTGTTTCGTCCTAACAACAAGGAGAGTGACTAATACATTTATTAACCCATTAAAGTGAAAATCTCTAGGGAATGACTATAAATGTGGCACAGCCTTTTAGACACCTTAGAGCTGGAGAAAGACATCAGAATGTCAGCACAAAGAAGTCTTGAGCATCATTGGAGTGTTTAAAAGACAGAAAGAAGAGCCAGGTATGGTGGCACAGAGACAGAAAGATTGCCTCAAGTCTGAGCCTAGCCTGGGCTAATAGCAAGTACTAGGTCATCCAGGACTACATAGTGAGACCATCCCTCCATGCATAAATTTTAGGTATGTGAAACAACTTTTTACAGGGGAAACTTTAGTTGTCTTTCCTTTGTTCTGTTTTTCCTTGTTTCCCTCAGTGATCTACCATGGGAACTCTAGAGCACTAACTAGAGACAATAATTACTTTTTCTAGTGGGAAGGATAGTGAAGAATCCAACCTGGGGAGACTGGAGGAAGCTGGGGGTCTGCTCACCTGTCGTGAATGGAGTTGATGTACAGGTTCACAAACCAGGTGAGGGAGTACTGGTACATAGGATCGATGTTGGCCAGGTCTGCAATGCTGAAGAATAACACTGACGAGTGTTTGGCGATGGGTCTGTAGCCTTCTCGAGACTCTGCTATTTTGAGCTCTGTTTTTTCTGCAACCTGGCAGCAGAGAAGAGCCAAGGTGAATGAACAGGGATGGTCTCCATTGTGAGCTTTTCTTACAATGAATTTTACACACATTTGAAAAGCCCTTAACGCAATGACAAATTATAAGAACTTAATTCAAGTACATTCTACAGGAGAGGGGTTTCTAGCTAAAAGCTAGGGGGAAAAAAAAAAAGGAAAATGAAGGCCGAGGAAACTGAGAGGTAGGAAAGAGGGAAGGAAGAAAGACAGATCTTACACTCCTCTCTTGGAATCTTCATTAAATGGTGAAATAAAAATGTAATTTTTGTTATTTTAGCTAGCCTGGATAGAGGTCTGTTCTTTGTGGATAAAATAATCGCAAATGACCTGAAAGTTCTGAACTTCAGCCCTGTCTGTAAGAAGGAAACAAAGTCAGCAGCAACTGAGAATTAATAGTGTTTTGTGGAAACCGTACTACTCCTACTTAAACCTTGGCCCACCTTTCCTTCCTTCCTCCACCAGCCTCTTTCTTTTCAGCGAGGCCACACGTGGGCAAGTGCTCCTGTGTTGTATAAGAAACCAAGCTGAGCAAGCTATGAAGGGTAGGGCACCATGCTCTTGGACTGCAACCTGCAAACCAAATAGACCCTTCTCTTCCCGTGTTGGTTTGAGGCAGTTTCACCACAGTAAGGGAAAGTAACCAGGGGTGTTTCTCCTCTCTCAGGATCATTTTTTTGAGGGCACAATGGGAAGTTTACCAGCGTTTCCTCTGCTCTGATGAACAGGAATTGGGAAGACAGATACCGGAGAGTATCTTAGACACGCTCTCGGGTATGGGCTGCTATAGAGTATTTCTCTAAGACACTGTCTTCTTTGGTTCTTTAAAAATGTCAAAAATGGGGGGGGGGATGACATCGGACAGAGAGAATCTTCACCAACGCATTATTACAAAACTGAATCTCTTAAAATTCTTGTCCCGGAGTGGAGCTGGAGATGCTGAGTGACGGATGCAGCCTCTGCTTTGGTTTCTTTAGATATAAGGATAGAGTGATAGGGGCTGGAGGGGTGGCTCGGTGGTTGTGAGCACTGGCTGCTCTTGCAGAGACCCTATTCCAGTTTCCAGCACCTAGACAGCAGTCCAAAACCATCTAACTCCAGTTCTAGGGCATCTCCTACTTACTTCTTGCCCCAGAAAAACACGAGGCATGCATGCAGTGGACAGATAGATATGCAGACAGAACACTCGTACACTTACGAAAATAAAAACAAAACTTAAAAAATTAAAATCATCAAAAAATATTTTTAAAGGAAAGAGAAAAAAAAAAAGTGAACGGATCAGTAGTAAAAGCACTTCTTGCAACCTAGATTCCCTCTCCAGAGCACATGCAAAAAGGCAGCTGAGGTGGCTGCCAGCTGTAAGTCTAGAACGTCTATGGCAAAATGGGAGGCAGAGACAGGAGAGTCAGCTTAACATTTTTTTTTTCCAGGAAAGGGTTTATTTGGGTTATGCTTCTATATCACTATTCATCACTGAAGGAAGTCAAAACAGGAACTCAAAACAGAGCAGGAACCTGGAGACAGGAACTAATGCAAAAGCCATAGCAGAATGCTGCTTACTGGCTTGTTGCACATGGCTTGCTTGGTCTGCTTTCTTATAAAATCCTGGACCAGTCAAGGGATTGCACTAACCAATAATGGGCTGGGCCATCTCCCATCAACCACTAATTAAGAAAACGTCCTAAAGGCTTGCTTACAGCCTTATCTTATGAATGCATTTTTTTATCTTTATTAACTTGAGTATTTCTTATTTACATTTCAATTGTTATTCCCTTTCCCGGTTTCCAGGCCAACATCCCCCTAACCCTTCCCGCTCCCCTCAGCTTAACATTTATGTCAGGATGCAGCAGCAGAAAGCAAGAAAGATTTGGCTTCAGTAGGGTGGAAGGAGGGAGCCAGTGCTCAGAAGTTGGCCCCTGACTTCCACATATGCACTGCTGGCCTTTGCTTCATGTCTCATCTCATAAATAAGTGTTCAGGGGGGTGGGGAAGAGATGTGCTATAAAAATAGTGCTCGCCTGTTGGATGAATTTGGAATGTATCATTGGCTGTAGACCATCTGGCACTTATGTCTGTTCTCTTCCCCCTTCCCCTCTCTCCTCTTCCCTCTCTCCCCTCTCTCTCTCCCTCCCGTCCCACCTTCTCCAATAAACACACAGATGACAAGCTGGTGTCAGAACATCCCCTAGTGGTCCCAAGAACCACTCGGTGCTCAGGCACTCAGGACTTAATCTCCACACACCTCAGAATCCAAACACTAACTGGGGTAAGACAACTTTCAAAGCGCAGTTTCTAGATGAAGGGTCAACTAAGCAATCCTGACTGTGCTGCCTTCTAGCCAGTCAAGTCATTTCGCTTCTTCCGTGTATAGATAATGTATAGACTGAACTAGACGTAGAGAAATTCAAAGGTAAGACAATTGTCTTCTGAGTTTAACATTGGTTTTGCTGTTCTTGAAAGCCTACTGCAGCGTTTCCTCAGGGACTAGAGACAAACTCAGATGCTAGGATCCAAACATTTCTAGGAGTCTTTATTTTCACCTGCTGTTTCTTCGTGATCTCATTAGACATCATTTTGGCAGAGTCTAAGACTTTTATCGCACTTTCATCTTCCAGAATGTTCCCTTCAGAACATGACAGTGTTTCTAAAATCCTTGTCTCGATGTCTTTGAGCTGCTTCTTGTTAGCTGCGGACTGAAGAATGAGAGCATTTCGCTCCTCCTCTAACTCTGGTCTAAAAAAAGATACATTTACTGTAAATATGTGGCCTTTAATCTAACTTCTACCTAAATATTATGTATGACATTTTGTGAATATTTGACCTATTATATAGATGTAAAGAAAATGAATCAATTTTACTCCAGTAAGGTGGAAATAGTTACAGCCTGTGATGGTGAGTTTTAATGGTTAACGTGATATAATCTAAACTTGCCTGGGAAGGGATTCTTAGTGAGGGATTATCTAGACCAGGCTGGCTACCACTTTATGGATGGGCCCCTGAACTGTGACAAGGAGAGAGGGAGCTGAGGGCTGGTACACATATATCTATTGCTCTCTTCCCATAGCAGGCGTCACGTGACCCGTTCTCCCATGCTTGCTCCTGCTGCTGGGACTTCCCTGCTAAGGACTAAAAATGGGAACTGTGGGCTAAAATAAACCCTTTCTCCCACAACTTCTTTTTCGTCAACATATTCAATCACAGCAATAGATAATGAAAAGGCTCATACAAATATTGATTTGAGAAGCTTAAGCAAAGAAAATTCATTTGTATACTTAAAATGCGACAGCAACTCTAAGGACGTGTTGGATTATTCTTGTGGTATTGCTGGTTATATATTGGAAAATAAAGGACTCCAAGTAGGAGGTTTCTTATCAATTCACAGGCTTTGTCACCAATTACTCTTCTAAAGTAACAGCCACCAGAAGGAAGACTGGTCTGACTGGCTTTTTAAGTGAAAAGCAAAATTGACGTTGAGCATCAGTGAGCAAAAATGGGGTAAAACGTCAGAGTAACACCATTTGCTATAGAGAGTACTGTAACATAGGTCTGGCTTATTTTTAAATCTTGGAAGTAATAAAGTTACTTTTATAACCTTTTAATTTGATTTCACTTAACAGACCACTTAATAAAGTCATATTAATATTCAACTCAAATCAATTATTTTCTTCCAGAAGCATTTCTTTCTTGTAGCTTTTCTGGGTTTTGTTATTTTTTTCTCATTTGTAAAACAGTGTATGTTAGTAATGGAAAAATACAAAACAAACCAATAAAACCATAAAAATTACCTATGCTCTTATATGTTAGGTAAAATAACTGATAATATTCAGGTATATTTCATCTGAATCCTTTCTTTTTTCATCTTGAACACAGATTCACCCATCATTTTTTAATACAACCTTATTTATAGCACATATGTAGTTTTATCTCCTATCTTCATACCCTCTCCTGAGAAGTTTCTAAAGTTAACATTCTGTATAGAAGTCTCTGAATATGCTTCTGATTTTACCCAGGGCCTGTGTTACTGTGGACAAAGTTCCTAGCTCAGTTTGACAGAAGTTATGGCATGTACTGTGAATCTCATTACCCATAATAAAAGACCGAAGTAACAAGACTTGGCTTAAAGGTTATTACTGAATGGCTATTTTTAATGACTACATAATTGTCTAATGTATAATAACAAGATATAAAATTTTTAGTCATTTCAAAATAGTCCCCAAACAAAAGTATGACTGGCCTGCAGATACTCTAACCCACATGAAGCATCTGAAAAATACAAACCTCTCCTTGGCAACAACAATGCCTAGTAGCTGATCTTCCAGCCCTTCCGGAGTTATCATGAAATTGAGCAAAGACACTTTTGTAGCCAGTTCTGGCATGTAGTGTGGATTTCTCAGTTTTGTGGTGATATAAAATTTAAAATCAAAAGAATATTCAATAATGACTTCACCAAGTCTGATGCAGTCAATACCACCTATATTCCAGAAAAACAAAATAGATAACAAGTGAACCAAAGTTACTTAGTCTCTCTTCCTGTGCACTTCTAAGCCTTACCTAAGTTATAAGCAAAGAGTCTTAAGTAATTTGAGATAGAAAACCCGCTGTGACAAAAACCACTTCTGCAGAGGCAAATGTGCAAGTACATTCAATAGAACGCACTCTGTTGAAACATAGGACACTGTGTCAAGTGGTCATGGAACTTTAGAATCAAGGTACTTTTTGAGTCTGGCAGTGGTGGCACAGACCTTTAATCCCAGCACTTGGGGGAGGCGGAAGTAGGAAGATCTCTGAGTTCCAATCCAGCCTGATCTACAGAGTGAGCTCCAGGACAGCCAAGACGTCACAGAGAAACCCTGTCTTGAAAAACCAAACTAAAACAGCAACAACAAAGAAGATAGCTTTTGAATTTTTTCTATCAGATTTCCAAACTTTGTATGTGATTAAAGCTCACCAAAGTGGCAGAGCTTGACAGAGATCAATGTTCATCAGCAGGAACACACATGTGGGTAAGGTTTACCTAGATTCAACTCTGGCCTGCATTCCTGTTATTATTCATAATTAGTGAACTTTCTGAGATCAGTGATTATAAGACAAGGGGATTTCAGATTGGCTTCAACTGTCTCACACTCTCAACAGAGCTAAATAAAATTCAGGGAGTGGTCAATAAGGCAAAGAAGACCAAGCAAAGTCCTTATCTGAGGATGCTGGATTAAGGTTCAGTTCTGAAAGCTGGCTTCAGATTTCTTCCCATACATAACAATGACATGCCAATTCTAAGTTATTATCATCATTATTAAATTTATTTTTCTTTCATACTTCAAGATAATCCAACCATCTTTCAGTTTCTACCTTGTTTAAAAGTTTGTCTGAGTAACAAAGGCTCCAAGGAGGGATCCAAATCTTCACCAACATTTTCCAGGAGAACTGGAGTTCCCAACTGAATGCAGTTTTCCAAGGTTCTCATATAGTCTGAGTCTGATAACTTAATAACACTGAGCTGATTATCTTTCTCAGAGTTTTTGATCCACTTATTTGCTTGACCCTGGGGGTCGATCATTAAAGGCCTGGAAATTAACAGGGAAATTCCAAGAGGGACACATAAATGCTGCAATTTCTCTAAAAGATATGCAATTTAAGTGAATGTTCAGTCATCAGTTGTTACAAATACAAAGTATTTTACATAAAGATTTATCTTTTAAAGGTCCTAGGAATGAATATATATATATATATATATATATATTTATGTTATGAAGGGAGGTTACCACTGGAGGAGTTGGGGGGTGAGGGGAGAGTGAGGATAGAAATTGTATAAATACAGTATTCATGCATGCAAGTCTCAAAAATTAGAACTTTAAATTAAAACAAAAAGTTAAAAAAAAATTGTTCCACAGAGCAAAAACAAAAGACATGAAAGTACAGTGGGAACTTGATGGGAGGAAGTAGGGGGTGGGGCTAGGGATGGTGGGAGGAAGTAGGGGGTGGGGCTAGCAGTGGTGGGAGGAGGCCACGAGAGGGTAAAAGGATGAATCTGACCAGAACACTTTATATACCCACAGGAAACTGTCAAAGGAATAATTTAATTTAAAAAATAAAAAAGAATTTTATTCTTCCAAATGAGGAAACTCAGCTCACATTTTTACCTTAAAAATACATAAACTAAAGTCGATCTTTAGTCAACAATATGCATACTGAAACAGCTAAGGGGGAAGTGCATGTCTGCCCCTCATCCATAAGCATGCTTAGAAAGATGAGTTGGGGGGTTGGGGATTTAGCTCAGTGGTAGAGCGCTTGCCTAGCAAGCACAAGGCCCTGGATTCGGTCCCCAGCTCCGGGAAAAGAAAAGAAAAGAAAAGAAAAGAAAAGAAAAGAAAAGAAAAGAAAAGAAAAGAAAAGGAAAGGAAAGGAAAGGAAAGGAAAGGAAAGGGAAGGGAAGGGAAGAAAAGAAAAGGAAAGAAAAGAAAAGAAAGATGGGTTAGCAGAGAAGTAGCTGGATCGGTGATTAAGCAGCAAATCGGACACAATACTAACTGCAGAATGTAGGGGAGGCCATTACACTGGTATTTCTTGTCAGTCTTTCAGCTTTTATATATGCTTGAATAGTTCCAAATGAAACAGGAGGAGACTCTATGTTCCTTACCACCGCCTAGAATTGTTAACGATCACACCATTGTCTATGGAGAACGTGTCTGTTGGTAGCCCAGCAATATTCCAAGCTCTAATTTTGACTGGATCCCCCAAGGTTTTACTCAATGAGAACTCCTCTGAACACGGGAATTTTTTCTCCTGTAAGAAATAAAAGTCCATTTTTTTCATCTTATTAATTGAAACAATCCTTAAGTTAAAATACATATTTCATTGTCATGACATATTTCAGAAATAAAACTGCATTTTATGTTAGACTTTGGGAGTATTTTACAAGTCAAAGAAGAAGTGGAGGGATGGAGGCTGGGGACAGAGAGAGAGACAAAAGGACTTCCCATTGTTCAGTGTGTTTTCTTTTGATGTTCTCATCGCTGCCATATTTTCCAACATACACTTTGAATGTTTTTTTTAATGTTCTAAATCAAATCTTACTACCTGTAAACCACATACCTTGCACAGCTTGCTCCAATCTTCCGTACATTCTTGTCGAAATCCAGAAGTGAAAGCACCAAGGTAAGCTATGACTCCTGCTGACACCAAGACGTCACCAGTTAGGTTTTCATATGTTGCTTGAAGGTCATTTGCAGCTTGAGACCATCTGTGTAACAAACCAATGGTGAAACAGCAGATGACTGTATGGGAAGGGCCAGCTGGAGGGATGGCTTCATCGTTAAGAGCACCGACTGCTCTTCTAAAGGACTGGGGTTCAGTTTGCAGCACCCACGTGGTGGCTTGCAACTCTCTGTAAAGTTCAGGGATCCAGCATCCTCCTTAGGTCTCCACAGGCACCAGGCATGTAAGTGGTGCACAGACATACATGCGGGCCAACAGTCATATACATAAAATCAAAACAATAGAAAAAGAAAGTGCACGGGCCTTCTTGTCTAAATCCTATAAGAAGAGGCTATGCCATGTTAGGCCTATGTGTAAAATGAGTAGATCAGATCCCTTTAGATCTGCTACTCTGCGGTATATGAATGTCTACACTTCAGTCTTAGGGCAGTAGCTTGTCCAGTAGTATTCTGCCTTTCTAACAACCACAACCCCAGCGTTTTTACTTCAAAATCTTCTCTAGGATGATTTTGTGCTAGTGTTTGTTTCAGTACTTCTAGATAATAAGAACCGGAAACATTGTAAATTTATTCCAGAAATGCTATTTTGCAGCAAGACTATTTGATACATATTAAGTTACAAAGTTTAGATTCTGCAGAAAAAAAAAAAGCCATGACAATAGAAATTATTACAAAATCATCTTACCTGGACTAAACTACTACATCATGCAATTCCTGGAATAAACATGATCAATAATGAGATAGCTGGCTGTGCAATCCAGTTTAAAAATATGTAGAAAACTGGGCAAGAATGCCAATAGCACTTTGAATAAAAGACCGTAAACACTGCACTCTCTTTTTCTCCTCTTCTCCCTCCTTTTGTTTTCCGTTTTGAAAACACGTTATCAACTCTATCCTCAACACTAGTCTTGCTCCTTTGGAGAATCCCAGCCATGTGCTTTACAGAAGGCCTCAGATTCCCAATCAGCCACTGTAAAACCAGATGCAGCTGTGACAAGCAGGTGAGGACAGTCACATGCTCAAGCCTGTTGTCCTCCGGCCCTCAAGAAGCGGCTGTACCTTGACTTTTCTCCGCCTAGCCCTCCAATTAGCTTGGTGGCTCGTTCTAGCTTCTTAGCGCACAGCTCCACCTGATCCTCCAGAGCTGCCTTTTCCTCCGTCTTCTCTTGAAAAGTCTTCTGTAAGTTTTCCAAATGATGCTCTACTTGGGCCAGTTCACCCCTCTTCTGATTCAAAAGTTCCATTGTCTCTGCCAAGGACTTCTGGGCCTCCGCTAAGCGAGCTTTCTTTGGAGCAACCACCTGTTAGGGGACAATACACAGATGTTTTGTGTTCTGTGTAAAAGATGCTATGGTCAGACATGAGGTTTAACAATAAATTACACATGATAAGCACTCAAATCTTAAGCAAAAACACCTACATAATTCATATAACAGACAAATCATTTGGATTTCTCGACTATGGTATACAAAATAAATTATTCTGGAATAGTATAGTTTAATGTAGAGTAAAAATGTCACAATATGTAGCAAAGTGTTTTCAATTAATGAGAGGTTGCCGTTCAACTGAAAAGGAGGGGTAAAGCCCTGTGGTTCCGTTTCTGCCTTTTGTTTTATTTCACTTGTTCTTTTGAGACAGGCTCTTGTTCTCTAGTCCTGACTGGTCAGGGAGTTCAGGTGCTCATGGATTGGTAGGATAACTATTGTGAAATGGCTATCCAAAGCAAAGCAATCTAAGGACTTACTGCGATCCCCATCAAAAGTCACCATTCCACACTTCAGGTTATACTTACAGAGCTGTGGTAGTAAAGCACTGTGAGACTGCCCTGCAATCAGACCCACTGGTCAATGGAATAGAACACATATGACATACCCATTCTAGAGCCACTTAGTTTTTTTGCTTTTGTTTTTCATTTATCTATTTTGTAAAGATTTATTCATTCATTTTATGTATGTGAGTACACTGTCACTGCCTTCAGACACACCAGAAGGGGGCATCAGATCCCATTACAGAGGGTTCTGAGCCACCATGTGGTTGCTGGGAATTGAACTCAGGACCTCTGGAAGAGCAGTCAGTGGTCTTAACCGCTGAGCCATCTCTCCAGCCCCGTATTCTTTCATTCGCAAATGTTTATGGTGGTACATCAAAACTAACTTTCAGAGACAATGGATGCTATTACTTAAGGTGTCACCAGTCTTTATAAAAGGGAGGCATGGGAATTGTTTAAATGATGAATTACTTGAGAATGTTAGCAGAATAGTTCTTCCACGGGATGCTATTTCAACAGTGGTTTTAGTCTGCATACTTCCAAGAGTGTCACCATCTCCAAATTGTCAGCTAGAGCTACTTTAACACCTCCTTATTTTAGGAGAGCATTGCCTCCAACTTCCAGGCTAACTGACCGGATTTCCCCACCCTCTCGTTTCATGCCCGACCTCCCAGTACTGTTGCCTGGAGTGCTTTTTCTTGAGATTATTCTGGAGCACGAGGCTACCCTTTGGTTGCAGTTTTGGTTATACTCCTTTCAACCAATACTCTGTCAAAGTTGTCCTACAGTGACACCCCAACACAGCCGGGACACTTGTCATTTGGTTTTTGACAAAGAGGCCAAAAATACACATGGGAGAAAAGACAGAATTTTCAACAAATGATGCTGGTCGAATTGGAGAGCACATGTGGAAGAATGTCACTCGGTCCGTATCTCTCATCCCACACAACTCCAAATGGGCCAAGGACTGTTACACAGGATCTGCTGCCCTGAGCTGGGTAGAAAACAGAGGAGAGCACACACATGATCTCACTGGGGCAGGAAAGGGCTTTTGGGACAAACCCTGATCACACAGATATTAACACCAAGAATTAATAAATGGGACCTCCTAAAACTAAAAAGCTAAGGACACCATCACTTGAGCAAAGAAGCAGCCCACAGAATGGGGAAAATCCTGACCAGCAATATGTCCGCTAGAGGGTGAGTATCTAGACTATACAAAGAAGGGAAAGCCCTAAACACCAAGAAACCAAACACTCCAATTACAACATAGGGCACGGAATGAAAGACATTCTCCAAAGATGAAAAACAATCCTGAACAACATTTAAAAAAATGTTCAACATCCCTAGCCACCAAGGAAACGTAAATTAAAATTACTTTGAGATTTTTTTTGTCTTACTCAAGTCAGAATAGATAAGATGGCAGTGAAATCTGGTATATCTGATAAGGAAGTCAGTGGGAAGGTTCTTCAAAAACCTAAAAATGGCTCTCCCACACGGCCCAGCCACACCACGCTTAGACGTCCCCAAAGCTTACTGTGGAGATGCCTGGTCCTCACCAGACTCACTGCTGTGCCACTCACAATAGCAAGGAAATAGACACGGCCTAGATGCCCATCAGTTGATGAGTCGACGAGGAAACTGTGGTGTTATTTACACAGTGGAATAGTATTTGGCTTTTAGGAAAAATGAAGTTATTTAATTCACAGGTAAATGTATGGAGCTGGACACAATCATTCTGAGGAAGGTAACCCAGACACAGAAAAATAAAGGTCACTTGTTTTCCCTCATTTGTGGAGGTTAGCTTTGAATTTTCAGACCTGTATGATTCATTTGGAATACCCACGGGGGTCTAGAAATTGGTGAGGTAGGGTAGGGCTTTCAAAGCAGGGATGTAGAGAGGTTACAGGGGATTAATGAAGAAGGAATACAAGAAGTGATAATTAGGAGAAAGGAGAGAGACAGAGGAGAAGGTGAGAAGCCATGGCAGGTGATGTTAAGATTCTGCTCTGTGTATTTACAGGTTGTTATTAATGTTCCTAAGGGATGGATGGTACCGGGCTTTGTATGTTAAGGTGGGTAATTATATCTTATCAATTGGATCTAAAAAAAAAAAGTGATAATTAACTCTAAAGACTTAAAAAAAATCATATAGGAACCTTACTACTGTAAAAGCTTACACACACACACACACACACACACACACACACTCTCTCTCTCTCTCTCTCTCTCTCTCTCTCTCTCTCTCTCTCTTGTGGCTAGACAGATCCTAGGTATTAGGAAGAACCTACTACTATAGTCTGCTAAATGAACAGAGTATTAAACTGACTCCTAATGACTTATTAACATATTCATGGAGTACTGCATCTCTCAGCCTTCAGCTGGGAAGCTTCTAGTCACAGTAGACGGTGATTAGCAGATTCACGAATGGCCGTGGTACAGAGAATAAGACCCTGCAGAGTTTCTTGCCCTAAATAGTCATATATACTGACTGTACCTGCCCCCAAAGCTCAGGGATCTAGGCAGAAGAGGGAGTAGAAACATTCTAAGAGCCAAAGAGGGTGAGCGAGTACAAGCAGACAGTGCCCTCTGGACACAGCAGGGCGGCTGCATCTATGCACTCACAGCCCTGTGGCAGCATGCATAGGCCCACTCAAACTCAAGCAATACCCAGAAAGGACAGGGGAGGTGGAAAGGAAACCCCAGGAGCTGAGGAGCTACTGGGAGTCGGGGTTGGGGGTTGGGGTTGGGGTTTGGGGGTGGGGGCAGACTGTCAGTTCTCTTTAAGAGTGTTGCCATGACTCACTAACCACTCTCCAGTAGAAGACCACATGTAAGAATGTAGGGGCACCAAGTCCAGATTAGACTTGGTGGGATTAAAATTCAAGGCACAAAGTTGGATGAGTGGGCAGGGAAGTGGGGTGGATCTGGGAGGGACTGGGGAGAAGTGAAAACAGTCAAGTCTCACTGTATGAAATTCTGAAAGAACTAATACAAAATAAATTTAGAAATTTAAGGAATACGGTTTTATTTCTGAGAATATTTTAGTAAGAAATGGATACGCTAATCCTAAAAATACCTTTGCAACTCTGTCATACACTTCCATAGCCATGATCCACTTGCACAGACCCTCAGCAGCAGAAGAGGCTTTAGCGACCTTAGGGGGATCAAATTCAGGGTTCGTCAAATATTCGCTACGAATCTTCTGCATAACAGCCACCTATATAACAAAGATTTAGACTTTAAAACCATAGCATGCATCATATAATCATAAGAAAGTCATATGTAATTTGCAGAAGTTGAGATGATTTATTGGATAAAGACAGCAAGCTTGATAATCTGAGTTCAAACCCTGTGCTCACCCCAGCAGCTGATGGAAACAGCTCGGGAAATCCAAAGGAATAGGGGGAAGAAGCATTGTCGGAGGCAGAGATGTTAAATACACCACAGGAAACCCTACAGAATCAACTGACCTGGGCTCACAGGGGCTCCCAGAGACAGAAACACCAGCTAGACAGTCTGCACGGGACAGACCTAGGCCCTCTGCACACATGTTACAGTTGTGCAGCTTGGTCTTCATGTGGAACTCATGCCAGCAGGAGCAGGGGCTGCGTCTAACCCTGTTGCCTGCCTTTGCGACCCCTTCCCCCTGCCGGGCTGCCTCCTCTAGCCTGAATAGGAAAGGCGGTGCCTAGTCTTACTGCAACATGATTTGCCATGTTCGGTTGATAGCCATGGGAGGCCAGCCCTTTTCCAAAGAGAAACGGCTGAGGAATGGAGGGGGGGGGTGCTGGGGGAGGGAAGGACTTGGAGGAGAGGATGTAAAGTAAATAAATATTTATTTAATAAGGCAAAATTATAATTATAGAAGAAACAAATATCCCTGATAAAAACCATAAATGTTAAAAAAGACTCCGTGGATTGATAGACTGTTTGAAAATAGAATACAAACAATTACATGTTAATAAGTAGCAATTCACATGAAAAATCTGATACCTTCTTATTTTATGTAAATATGAATAATATTTCCTAGAAAAGAAACTATTTTTGGTTGTGAGCCTAGCCTTTAATGGCTGAGCCATCTCTCCAGCCCGAAAAGAAACTATTACACAAAGATATTTAGAGAACTTTTTCAAGTCAACAGTACACCAAAATAGCAATTTATTAAGTCTCATCTGAAAGCAAGTTTTTATTTTTGCATTATAGCTGTTAGTAAATGACCTTCCATATTGTGACAACATCACACTTAGAGAAGAAAATCCCACATCACTCACTGGAATGTTCTCCTTGTCATACTCCCTCAAATCTCGGAGAAAATTCATATCTCCCAGGAGTTTTTTGCTAGGTCCCCAGTAATCAAATATCTACAAATGAAATTTAGGGAAAAGTATTAGCTGTAGAATTAAAAGTGCACATTAGTCAGAAAAAAATGTTTATATCTTAAAAATCTTAACTTCTTTCTGAAAACAAAGACTCATTTCCTGCCAGATGTGGTGACACATGCCTGTAGTTCCAGCATGCTAACTAGAGGAGGTGGACAGATCTCTGTGAGTTCAAAGTTAGCCTGGGTAACTTACAGTGTTCCAGGCCAGTCAGGGAGATATGTGAAATGCTGTCGAGGAGAGGAGAGGAGAGGAGAGGAGAGGAGAGGAGAGGAGAGGAGAGGAGAGGGGAGGGGAGGGGAGGGGAGAGGGGAGAGGAGAGGGGAGGGGAGGGGAGGGGAGAAGAGAGGAGAGGAGGAGGGGAGGGGAGGGGAGGGGAGGGGAGGGGAGAAGAGAGGAGAGGAGGAGGGGAGGAGAGGGGAGGGGAGAAGAGAGGAGAGGAGGAGGGGAGGGGAGGGGAGAGGGGAGAGGGGAGAGGAGAGGAGAGGAGAGGAGGGGAGAGGAGAGGAGAAGAGACTCCTCTCCTTGAGAATGTTAAGTAAATAAAATATGAAGTATTTTAAACATGAATAGACATATTAAAATTTTAATCAGTGAAAATAGAGGTGATTATTTCTTTTGACAATTAAAAAAAGCAGTTACTGTGGCCATTATGATAACAGTTTCATGTAAGAAAATACATTTTATCACTTCAGTCTTTTAAAAACCTTCAACCTATAATTTGCCCTTCTTGCAAGATGTGCTAAGGTAAAGGTGGCCCAGACTCTGTGGGAGTGGCCAGCCAATGACTGGTATGACTTGAAATCCACGCCTCATGAGCGGGCCACACCTGACACTACCTGGATGACTAGGACCCAGAGACTGAATAGCAGCCAGAGACCTAGACTAGAACCACATGACTGAACCAATAAATAAATAGATAAACAAACAACTAAATAAAAGTGATTCCTAACAATAGTCTACTATACTTGTAGACCAAAGCCTAGTATAATCATCATCAAAAGAGGCTTCATCCAGTCGAAGAACGGATGTCAAACATTAGGGAGAGCTTGGGAAATCTTGTGAAAAATGGGGAGGAAGGATTGTAGGAACCAGAAAGGTCAAGGACACCACAAGAGAATGACCCACAGAATCAACTAAGCAGGGCTCACAGGAGCTCACAGAGAATGAAGCAATACTCAGACAGCCTGTATGTCTGACCTAGGCCCTGTGCATCTGTGTTATGGTCGTGTAGCTTGGTGTTTTTGTGGGACTCCTAACAGTGGGAGCCAGTGTGTCTCTGACTCTTTTGCCTGCACTTTTCTGAAAGGAAACAGAGGAATAGTGAATTTGGGGAAGAGGGGAGGTGATGGGGGTTACTATGAGAAGAGAAAGGAGGGGAAACTGTAATCAGGATCCAATAATATACAAAAGAAGAATAAAAAATAGGGCTGGAGAGATGGCTCAGCGGTTAAGAGCACCCGACTGCTCTTCCAGAGGTCATGAGTTCAATTCCCAGCAACCACATGGTGGCTCACAACCATCTGTAAAGAGATCTGATGCCCTCTTCTGGTGTATCTGAAGACAGCTAGAGTGTACTCATATATAATAAATAAAATAAATATTTAAAAAAAAAAAAGAAATAACATTTAAAATTTTTTATTACTTTAATTTTTTAAAAGATTGTTTTTTTTGTTTAGTTTTATTAAGTTTATTTAGTGTCTGTGCAAATTTGAATGACTAGACAATGTCTACTTATATGTTATCTTAATGGAAAATATAATTTAAAAATTAATTTAGGAATCCAAGCCCAGGTGGAAAGAAAGTATCTGTGAATTCAGTGTAGAACGCCTGCCTTCTGAGGGACGCATGCCTTGAGTTACATTGGCAACGCAGGCCACGTTTATTGTGTGTTTGCTGTTTGTGGGGCTTTCCACAGAAGAACTTGATGTTCCTTAGCCAAGATCCTCTGGCTTTGTGACCTGGATGCTTTGATGATCTTTTGAATAGAGTCACCCAGAGGTGAAGACAATTCATCTAGAGGTCACGTGGTCACTGGGGCCAAGGGTTAAGAACGTGGATGTTGGGATCCAGAGCCCTTTGCTCTTATGTTATTGTTTTACAGACAGACTCACCCTGTGCTCAGGCTGTCTCTCAACTCAACATAGAACCCAAACAGGCCTGGAGCTCACTTCAGCTTTCCTGCCCCAGCCTCTCATGTGTTAGAATTAGGTCAGACACAACACCCTCCTTCCCCGGCCCCTTTTTCTGAGACAGGTTCTGCACAGGCTGCCCTTGAATGATGACCTTGATCCTTTTGCCTCCCCTCTAGAGAGCTGGGATCACCAGACGTGGTGACACGCACTGTGTGGTGATTTGTTTGTTTGTTTCTTTCTTTTCTTTTACTTCGATTCTCAAAAACCACATCAGTATGTTGTATGTCACACATTCTTAAAAATCTTAGCTACAGAGCACAGGCCTCAGAACACACAGCACCACAGCAGGGGAAACCAGAAGCAACTGGAACTGAAGATACCTGGCTGGCACTATAGTTACTAGAACAGATGCAGACCCTGCTCTGCGGTTACCTCTGAGTCCCCTCCACCTGGAGAACAGTAAGTACTTTTTCCCTGGATTATAGGCTGTTGGTATTTAATTTGATTACAGTCGCTGCAAACAGGATCTGTGCATTGTGGATGTGGTTCGAATCAGTCCTTACCTTGCCTCCAGTTCCTGAAGGATCTGAAATCTTTTCTGGCTTTATATCTTTCATGACGCAGACAGCAGCCATGACTAGTTTAACCCCAGCTGGAGGATTCTTCATTGATTTTACAATTGTAATATCGGCTGGCTATAGTAAAAGACAACAAGACATCCTTACACAATAGTTTATCTTTAAATAATGAGAATGTAAAAAAGTAATGTCAGGGCCAGGCGTGGGGTTATTCATTAGTCTCAGCACACAGGAGATGATGGAAAGGGTGATTATGAGCTGTGGCTAGCCTGGGCCACATGGTGAGATGTGATCTCAAAACAAGAAAGGTTATTTGGGGAAATAATGAAAAAAAATGAGTATTTTTTGGTTATAAAAGAGAATTAGCAACAAAGAACTGATCACTGAGCAAGCTTAATAGTTCTCAAATGTTTGAGGGCTCCTAAGTCCTTACAAAGATTACATGTTATCTCCTTATTAATTTCCTGACATTCTAGGTTATTCTAAGAGATAACAATATCTAAAGATTTGAAACTAACATCCACAACTGAGGGAGAAGATATGATGTTTGTTCTTCTGGGTTTGGATCGCCACTCAGAATGACTGTTTCCAGTTCTATCCATTCCTTCCCTCTGGCCCACGGGCAGAACGTCTTTGGATTCACAAAGACCATTCATTCCAATCCCACTAAAGTATTCTGAATGAAAATTATACCTGACATAGGAAAAACAAATGTGTAAATATAGCATTGTATCAAAGAAGACCTGTTAGATGCAAGCTTCATTTAACTTGACAACTAAATGACATAGACCACCACAATACAGTGTGTCAGATCAATCAAAGACTTCACATTGTTTCCTTTTCTTGATGAAACCCCAGGGCAAAGCCAACACTTTCCTTAAGGGTGTCTAGTGCAGACAGCGCTGCTTCCAAGGCTGGAATGGCCTCCGCCAGGTCACTCTCACACTCGTTTTTCAGAGCCTGGGCTTCCTCAGCCTTCCCGCTGGCTATTTCTTCATCCAACTTCACAATCTTTCTTTTTGCTTCTACTTGTGCAGATTCTATCTCAATTATCTGAAGAAAAGAAATGTGGGAAAATGGAAACAAAATTTCAAGTAACCCATTGTTTCTTCATGCCTAGAGACAAAAGACTACTTGAATGTTAGGGAATTCAACGTGCGATGGTGCATATTAGAAAGGTTTGTTAAGAAAATTGTTATGAAACTTGAAGGCAAATGACTAGAGCTGGACACAGTCATTCTGAGTGGCAGTCCAGACCCAGAGAAACAAACGTCAAATCTTCCCGTTTAGTTGTGGATGGTGGCTTTGACTCTTAGATGTGTTTGTCTCAGAATAACCACAGGATCAGAAAATTAATAAGGAGGCAGAGCAGGAACAGGTTTCAAAGGAGGGAAGACCGAACGCAGTGATGTAAATGGGAAAGGGGAGTGATGTGGCAGGAAGGGTTACATGGGATTAGAGGAAGAGATTCAAGGGAGAACAACTAACACTGAAGACTTTCTGAGAAAGAAAATTTTTGCTGCAAAAGCCTCCTCAGATATCTACATACATAGGGAACTTGAGTGGAATTATTCTTAACAATGTCCTACTAGACACTACAAAGAGCCCAGTGTCAGAAATGTGTTACCTCTATCTATAGGACTTGCTGGCCAGTAAGTTTCCATAGACACCTAAATATAATAGGCCATGACCATTGCTCTGGGTGACCCTCCAGAACTAAATGATAAGACAGTGTCATTGAAGACATCACACACTGGAGAAGACCTAGATCATGGAGAAATCAAGGTGGCCTTTAACTTGGAAGCTTGACCCCAACTGGCTAGCTGCCATAGTGCTGATGCTATGCACGGTACCAGAGGAGAAAAGTAATTATCAGTCTTACCCAGCTGTGAACTGGGCCGGCTGCCATAGAGACCTGCCTGGCCAGAAATCCTCACTGGTGCAATGGTGGAATAGATGGAATAGGGGTAATGAAATACCTTCTAATAAGATTTAAGGCCTCAATCTCAAGATGCAACCCATACTTGACACTGTTTTGTGGACCAAGAACCACATGGGTTGGTTGTAGGCGAGAACCATTATTCTGCTGAGTCCTAACAATTCCTTGTTATAACCAAAGATTAATGTAGCTCTCAAATCTCATCCAGAAAGCTTCTAGGTCACATCCTTCTCCTCACAGGGTTTGGGATCATGATAGAGGAGGGAGTAGAGAGGCTTTAAGAGGCAGAGGCAGCAGATGACTGCAAGGAAACAGGAGAGCTGAGTATGTGAACCCAACAACTAGGCCAGTATGCAGTGGGCCCCGGGGAAGCCCACACAACAACCATCCCTAGCCGAAGAGCTATTAGAAAGTGATCGCTGTTGGAAGAGAGGGAATTGCTTTCTCTAATGGCACAGCCTCTGGCAGATCTAACATTCTCTAGTATTTAGGAGTATATATGTAACACTAATGGGAATCAACGGGTTAAAAAATGAAGGCCCAAAGTTGGGTGGGTATAGAATGGGGAGTAGACCTGGGAGGAGATTAAAGATGACTAAAATACAGTGTGTGAAATGCTGAAAGAACTAAGAAAATGTTTTAAAACAAAAGGCCAGTTCTAGAATAAAACAAGAGGAAACATAAATACAAGTCACCTTATTTGGAAATGGGTTTCACGCCACCCTTTAAAAGGGACAAACATGCAGAATCAGTGAGACTCCCAGTCGATAGAATAGCATAAACTATTTAGGTTCCAGTGACAAAATGTTAAGAGTTACTTTCAAAACTAGTTTTACAGTATTTGATTGTCCCATGAATCAAGAAAACACTGATACCCTACCTGCATCATACGTGCATTTTCAACTTTCGCTGCCTCCAGTTTGGGCTGTAACTCAACCAGCTCCAGTTTCATTTCGCCAACCTACACAGACAATTTGTCGTTAGGGTTTTAACCTACGCAGACAGTTTGTCGTTAGGCTTTTAACCTTCTGGAATAGTGGATATAGAAATCAGAAAGTTAAATGCATCGTAAAATTCTGGACATGAAAAATCTTAATCTTCCCAGTTCTTCGCATGGTTAACAGTATCATGAGAGCATATTTGGTTGTCACAAAAGGCTTTGAATCTTTAGGTATTTAACAAGGCACTGGGAAAAGGTAGTGGCCATGGAAGAAACACACAGGCAATCCAATTATTCTACAGTGTACAACAACAATAGTAACAACAACAACAATAGTAACAAAACCACTAGTAACTATTAATAGCATTGAACTCGCTAGAAAAAAGTCCATTTTATATTTAACATCTGTTAAAATGTATTTATTGTACTCTTAAATGACAAGTTGAGAGTTTGTGGTTTGGGCCACCTTAAAGAGTTTCTGTAAAAAGAATGTGTTGGTTGATTTTATAATCCAAATAATTTAGTGACTCTCCTCCTTATATTTTTTTTCTGGAGCATCTGTAACCCCACCATGGCAGAATTCTTTTTTTTTTTTTTTTTTTTGGATCTTTTTTTCGGAGCTGGGGACCGAACCCAGGGCCTTGCGCTTCCTAGGCAAGCGCTCTACCACTGAGCTAAATCCCCAACCCCGGCAGAATTCTTTATGTTACCTTAAACATACTTTCTAAAACATCTCTGTCAAACCAGCCAACAAAATGTCATTCACATAATGATGAATGACAGACCGAGGACTTGCTTACAGATTGTCTCTAATGCTTGTTGCATAAAATACTGACATGAGGTTGGGCTGTTGAGCCTTCCCTGTGGAGGTACAACCCAGCAGTATCATTTCGTTGGTCATTTACTCATCTGTAAAGTGAGGACATGGATGATGAACACCTCGTGTAGTTGCTAAAAGAGTAACTGAAACAGTGCGTGTGATATACGGGACACAGGCCGTGTACGTAACACACCGTCAGCCAACGCTGCTCTTACATTTCTTACATTTCTTCTTTTTAATTTTTTCTTTTTTGTTTGTTTGGTTTTGGTTTTGGTTTTTGGAGACAGGGTCTCTCTGTGTAGTTCTGGCTGTCCTAGAACTCACTCTGTCGACCAGGCTGGCCTAAAATACACTGAGATCTGCCTGCCTCTGCCTCCTGAGTGCTAGGATTAGAGGCGTGTGCAGCCACCACCCCTCCCCGACCCCCGCTCAGAACATTTTATTATTTTGAACAGCTCATGGGCTTTACCTGAGACTCGGCGAAAGCTAACTGGTCAAGTCCGTTCACATAGCGCTGTTTTGCTTCCATGACAGACTGCCGCTTCTTGGTTAAAAGCTGCCGAAATGAGCCAATCAGTTCAAGGTAAGAAGTAGCAGTAACATAGTTATGTCGTCCCAGCTCTTCTAAGAACCTGAAGGAGTCAGGCAGTAGACCACAGCATTAACAATGGATTTCACAATGGTGTTAACTCAGCAAGCACTGAAGATAGGCAATTAGGAATAAAGCTCAAGGGTTATGTAGAACATGCTAAGGATTTAACTTCATGGAACTCTAGATATCGACATGCAACCATATCCAAAGTTTTTATCTGAAAAATATCAGACAATAGTGATGTGTTGAAAAAGCACAAATCAAGAGTGCCTATGAAAGGTGAGCTACAGCAAACAAAGATACAGTCTTCATTTTTCTATGTGTCATATGCTAGGAGGCTCTAGCCTTGTAAGACACTCGAGCTATTGTATGAGGTAGGCAAGCCTCAGGAAAGGAGACTGCAGATGGGACAAAAATGAGTTATATGGTGTGTTACATACATGTTACAGTATGTCGTCTATGTGGAGGGACATACAGGGATATCCAAGTATGCAGACCTCAGCACACTGCTTGTCTCCACTGTCCAAGCCAAGTATGCTGGATAACTGACTCTATACGGACAACCTAACAAGTCAAGTTCATGACTCTGTGGTACAAGGGTAAAAGATCGATAGTTTGAACAACACACACAGCGATGCAGATCAGAAAACAGTTGTGTGTTTTTATCAGAGTCTAACTTTGCTGCTCATTTTCCAGGTCTTCGTGAGGCACTCTTGGATCTTCATAATAAATTCTTCCTTTCTCTTGTTAGCTAGCTGAGGGTTTAAATTAATTAAGTAGCCGGTAAAATTAGAAGACAAAGAAATAACATCAAAACATTGGGCTTATGTGGGAAATACAAGGCATTTAAAATACAAGGAATTTGCATAGTTTAAAATATCATCATTATTAACCTTTCTGAAAGATTCATAATGGAAGTGTGAAAGTGTTTACAGATCGGGACTATCTCGTGCCGCTCCACCTCAGTGAGCTCCACGGTTTCTAGGAAACTCACAGCTACACGTTCCAGGGCATCTTCAGGCCACGGCTGGAAAGAGGAAGGAAAAATGGATTATAGCTGAAGCAGCCTCAGTGCAAGCGTGTAAGTTGTGACATCACATAGGGGAAGAGTTTAGGGTTACAAAGTTGAAACTTTTATGAGGAAACAGAATCAAGCAGACTGAGGGCCTGATGTTTAGATTTTTTATACATTAAAATGAAAACAAGCACGCACGGTGAGGACTCATGATGGGCTGCATATTAAGGACATAATTACCCCCTTCTCCGCCCCTCTGCATGGCTGTCCATTAGGTATCTCGATTTAGCATGTTTGCTGTAGACGATGCTGTCTGTCTGCTCAGTACCCACGAGCCCTTTCTCCCATATGAGGAAAAGGGAACCCCTTTTTAATTTGGATTTCTGTCCCTGGCAGTGCCTCACAATCCCTATCATAACACACAAAGCTGGCGTTTCTGGGTATTTTTCCACCAAAAGTTCTTTTTGCCCATCCTTCCTGCCTCAGTGGTGCTTTCTCCTGCTTTGTCCTGAACTATGCCAATTGTGATCTTGCTCCTGGACCATTTTCTTGCTGTTTTCTCTGACCAGAACAATCTTCTCTGAGACATTGATGTGCTTCACTTTCTCACTTTCTTTATGTTGATGTCCCAAACTATCATAAAGTTCTTCCTAGAATGCTCTTTCTAGAACAACCTTCTTTCTGTTATTAGCCTGTCTCTGCTGCGAGAGTCATCTTCGGAACTTACTAATTAACACCGCACATTTCGTTCACTCATTTATCTGTTGCTGGCTTCCGTTCCAGCCTTGACAGAAGGAATGAGACCCCCGGGAGCGAGGAGTGCCTAAAACGACACTTGACACCAATATTCAAATATCTAAGTAAACAGTTTATGCTTCTTTACTTTCCTTAGAATGTTTCTCAGAGTTCCTTTCACTCATCTTCAACAAGATGCTTGTAATTCTTTCCTTTTAGAGCAGTGCACATTTTAAGATCCTCCTTCTGGGGGTTCTGGAGGTTTCAGGATAGGGTTTCTCTGTGTAGCTCTGGCTACACTCCTCTGCCTCAGCTTCCCAAAGGCACAACCCACCACCCTCACGTCAGCAGGCCTCTTTTAATCAGAAGTCCTGAACTAAAGAAAAATGTTGCCCTTCTTCCAAATGAGGAGCAGTTTACCCTCTCTGACTGCCCTCAGGCTGGAACATTGGCTTTATTGGGAATTCAGAAGATCTCAGATCCTGAGCTCTTCAAGGTCATGAGCTTCACGGCCTTCATACTAGAACTGTACCACTGACTCTCCAAGGCCCCAGTTTGTGGACTGAAGATCTTAACAACTGCAAGGCTCCATAATCATGGGGTCCAAACCCATTCATAGTCCTTCTACAACACACACAGACACAGACACACACAGACACACACACACACACACAGAGACACAAACACACACAGAGACACAAACACACACAGACACACACAGACACACACACACACACAGAGTCACACACAAATACTATCCTATGGTGGTTCCACATCCATCTTTTTATGCAACTGATTCATCTCTCTACTTTATAAACTCTCTTTCTTCCTTAGTATATATTTTGCATATCAATATTATGCCTTTTCCTTTTCCAGCCTATTGTCTTTCATGTCTTCTAGTCTAGACTATGAACTCTTCCTGGGAAATACATTATCAGCTCCTAGTAAGTACGTACTATAGCTCCTTCAAGTCCATTATTATACTAACTGATCAATGAATATTAGTCATTGCTAATGACTAATTAGCAATGAATCATTAGCCAACCAGTTGCTGAATATTAGTCAAGCTTAAACAAAATTTTGATAAAATTCTTAGAATTAACAACTCTGTTCCCTCCTTACAAAACAAAACAAAATAAAACAGACCTGAAACCAATCAATAGTACAACAATTGATGAGGGATGGGAATTGTCTCAGACGATTTCGGAAGGCATCTCCTATAGGGCTGAAGGCCACCACGACGTGAAGATTATCTTTGCAACGGTTCACAAAGAAGGCAAACAGGGCTAAGGGACTGAGTTCACCATGTTTATTGCCCACCTGAGCTACTGGACGGACACCCTACAGAAGAGAAATCAAAATAAACAGATTTACTATAAGGAGATTATCAGCTATCAGGTATTAATATATCAGTTTTGTATTAACTATCATTAAAATTTTATCTTTATATTCATAGGAGGAGATATGGAGACAAAGTTTGGAGCAGAGACTGATGGAAAGGCCATTCAGAGCCTGCCCCACTTGGGGATCCATCCCACATGCAGACACCAAACCCAGAAAATATTGCTGATGCCAAGAAGTGCACGCTGACAGGAGCCTGATACAGCTGTCTCCTGAGAGGTTCTGCCAGAGCATGACAAATACAGAGGCGAATGCTAGCAGCTAAGAAGCAAAGTTTCACAGATGTGAAAAACAAAGCCGTAAAAACAAGGTTCTGGGAGATACATCTGACGTCAGGATGCCTATGATAAACTTGTGACCTTTCTGAGAGATACATCTGACGTCAGGATGCCCAGTGAGATGATAAACTTGTGACCTTTCTGAGAGACTAACATCTGGTGGTCAGGTTGCCTAATGATATGACAAAGTTTTGGTGATCAAGGTATTGAGTCAAAGTGACCAGGCTAAGATCAGCTAAAATAATAATAACTGTTCTCGGAAGAACTCTATACCGCTCCCTGTGGTAAATTCCGAAAATAACCACGAAATTTCATCCTGACCCCGCACAACCACCCAGTCCCTCTCCCCCCAACAAGGGACTTTCCAACTTAGCCCTTTCCCAGTGATTTTCCAAGGCCAGGTGCAGGGCTAGATGAGGAAATTGACTGACTAAGCCAAGAACAGCCCCTTGAGCAGGGCAGCCAATACCTGACCAGATCCTTTGTCCTGTGTTCCACCAATGAGAATAAGTCAACTAGCCCTGTTGCTGAGGTCTGCCCTCTGTAAAGTATAAAAGTTGTATGCTTTTTGAGTTTGGGATGAGCAACCCCACGTACCTGGATCAATAAACCTCTCGCCATTGCATTGATCTGTTCGTCAAGCTGTGTTCTGTGGGTTGTGACCTGAGCTAAGACCACCTCAGGGGTATTACAACACAGTCAACCATTGAACTGAGAATGGGGTCCCCATTGGAGGAGTCAGAGAAAGGACTGAAGGAGCTGAAGGGGTTTGCGACCCCATAAGAACAACAATACCAATCAACCAGAGTTCCCAGGGACTAAACCACCACCCAAAGACTATACATCAGCTGACCCATGGCTCCAGCTGCATATGTAGCAGAGGGTGGCCTTGTTGGGCACCAATGGGAGGAGAAGCCCTTGGTCCTGCCAATATTGGAAACCTTCCCCCTAGTGTAGGGGAATGCCAGAGTACAGAGGTGGGAAGGGGTAGATGGTTATGGGGGAAATGCCTTAATAGAAGAAGGGGAAGAGGATGGGACAGAGGTTTTATGGACAGGAAACTGGGAAAGGGATAACATTTGAAATATAAATAAAAAATATCCGATAAAAATTTATTTTTTATAACAAAGGGATGGTTTTGATACAATTTATGCTTACAAAAATCTCTGCCTGCACTATAATTTTACAGTTTAAAATCAAATATCTGTCAAGAATTTACCAGATAAAGTTAATCAGAAAAATTCATCAAGATTATATCCAGGCCTAAATGCAACATTCAAGAGGAAAAAATAGAAGCTACTGCAATATCCACCAGTAAGGGACTAACTAAACTCATAAAACATCCTTATAACCTTTATTCTGGGTTTCACACAACTTTTTAAACCAGAAATTAAAAGCAAACTCAGAAAGACAAATATTGAATGCATGCTTTCTCTCATAAGCAAAACCAAGATTTTACATACATGTATATATTATACATATATAATAAATAGATATGATATATATGATATACAATAGAAATGTGGAGAAAGGAGACTACAGAAAGGCGGAGGAGAATAAGAAGACAGTAAGAGGGAAAGGAAACGAGGCCAAATACTGAAAATTTTCTCTCAAATGTAGAACTTAAAGTAGAAAGGAGAGATTCTGGCAGGGAAGAGAAGGTGCAAAAGGAAGGAGATGAGCAAAGTACAATGTCATAAGAAAAGTCTGTTCTTTTGTACACATACTGAAATAACAAAAACACAACTATCAAGATGTGCTATGGTAAGATCGTCAAAATAAAATGAATGAAAAAACCCAAAGTAATGAAAGAATACATAGAATCCAAGTCCCTTGTGTTAAGTTTAAAAATATGAAGGCCAGGTCTGCCTGCTGGTCTAAGAGCAGCATGGCTGATATGGGGGTAACCAGTCACTCTCTGATTGGATCTGAGGCCTGCTGCTCAGGAGGGATTCACTCCTGGTACTTAAACCCGGTCAGAAGCCATGGCTCATGAAACCGTACACCCTAGGGGGAAGCCGGCTGTTTTGTTAAGTGGAACTGTTGTCAAACTACCTTCCAAATATTTATGCTCATTTCCTAAGTCATGGCTGCTCTCGACCTTGATCAGAGAAAGTTCCTTTTGGCAAGATATCACCATACACATAAAACTGTACTAACAATTTTAAAGTTCTGGTTTCTTTGAAAAATATAGAAATATAAGAATGTGTTTTGGTTTTAGTGCCAGGTGTAGGACATGGAGCTGCTTCAGATTATCCACAGCAGCTGACTGTGATTGGCCCGGTGCTCTAGCAGGAGCGTGACTTTGCCAGATAGTTTCTGCAATTGTGTGATACTGGGAATTCTAGGGACTTTTCAGTGGGTACATAAATGTTAGGGCCCGGAGAGACAGGGTGGGTGGTTGGATGGCTGGTGGTGGTGGTGGTGGTGGTGGTGGTGGTGGTGGTGGTGGTTGGATGGCTGGTGGTGGTTGGATGGCTGGTGGTGGTTGGATGGCTGGTGGTGGTTGGATGGCTGGTGGTGGTGGTGGTGGTGGTGGTGGTGGTGGTGGTGGTGATGGTGGTGGTGGTGATGGTGGTGGTGGTGGTGATGGTGGTGGTGGTGATGGTGGTGGTGGTGGTGGTGATGGTGGTGGTGGTGGTGGTGGTGGTGGTGGTGGTGATGGTGGTGGTGGTGGTGGTGGTGGTGGTGATGGTGGTGGTGGTGATGGTGGTGGTGGTGGTGGTGGTGGTGGTGGTGGTGGTGATGGTGGTGGTGGTGGTGGTGGTGGTGGTGGTTGCTGTTAGACATGGTTTGTTAAGAACTCATGTGCAAAGAAGAAATAATAAGAAATTAGATATCCTAACAGTGAAGATCAAATTTGCCCCAAGGAACTCGGCACTCCTAACCAGTAGGAAGTTGTCTAACAATTAACATCACTCCCTTTCCATGGTATCCTTTTTCCTTCCCTATCTAGTGTCAGGGGGTGGAAGATAGAAGAATCTACAAAGTAGCCAAAGCCTGGCTACATAAAACCATTGCTATTTTATGGAGGTAATAACTATAAATCAATTTCTCACAGGTGTGCTAGAATTTAAAATTTACCAAAATGATGTATTAAATTAACATCCTGTAGACATGTGAGGTACGTTTAGTTGCGTAGTTGTGTGAGTTATATTTATCCTGAAGAGCAGAACAAGGTTTTCATGATGAAGGAACCCCTGTGCGGAGAGTGGGACCCCACCCCCCGACCCTCCCACCCCGCAAGGGCGCTCACCTCCATCACTTCTTGCTTCTCGTCTGCTGCAAAAATGTTAGGAACTTCACCAGTGTTGAGCACACTGTCGATGTCCTCTAGGAAAGCTTCCTCCTTAATCTGAGTGTCTGTGATCAGGAAGACGGTCTTCTGGCCTTTCACACCAACATTTCTCAACAAGGACTTAAAGAGAAAATGTAGTTATGAGAAGAATGCGGTGGGCGTGGGCTGGGTTTGCTTCCCCCTTCTTTTCACCCTTTGATGGAAGGGTGCTTTGATTCTGCTGGGGCTGTCGATTAAGACCTCCATGTCTCCCACTGGTGGGCAATCCAAACTACCCTGTGCCCTCAAGTTCAGAAGGCATGGGATCAAGAAGGACTCATTCAAATTGTTACTTTGAGGACTGAGATGGACTTAAAATACAGTCCTTGTTGTACAGAGAAGGGTGCTTACAAAGGCCAGTGAGTAGTACTAAGTACTACTGTGTTGCCTCATGAAATGAACCAGCTGGAGAAGGAAGACAAATGGAGAACACTGCCAGGGAATGTAGAAAAACTTCTAATTTGTGCTCTTAAATTGAATCCTGTTAAATGACTGTATGAATGAATGGCTTTGGTTTAAATCCTGTAAACCAAAACCTTCCTTTATTTCTTAAGTTAGTTGAGCTATTTTTGTTTGTTTGTTTGTTTTTGGCCAATTGCAAGCAAAATTCCTGAAATAAAAATATGGGCTTAGTAGTATGATAGAGCTGATTTGCTGTCTGTTAAAAATGACTCTTAAAATTTCAACAACTTTTCAGGAGATTGTTAGATACAGGGTTAAAGTTAAGTGACACCACACTGTTCTTCCCAGAAGCCTCAGGTTATTAAACAAAAAGCCCAGTGACTGGGATGAGTTACCTCCGTTGGAGTTGTCAGGCATGGGCTTCACAGCGATTTCCTACACGCATGAAGGGGAAAAAACAGCAGCACAGGCTGCTGCCACGCTCTTTAACACTTGCCAGACCTGACGGTCAGCCCTTGTAATGACTGGACGCCCCTCCCCCTGCTAGATAGCCTTCACAGTAATGCCCAGTGCTGCAAAGGAATGAATATTATGGGGTGCAGGCAGGGGGACAACCAATCGTTTTATGATTGATTTCAAGGCCTGATCTACCCGAGGGATCTCATACATGGCACTGTAAACTTGGCCAAGAATCCTTGCTAGGGAAGGTGACTTCTCCTGAGGGAAAACAACCTAAAGGTATTGTTTTTGCTGAGTGGATATAGTGTTTGTGCTGGATAGTTTTATGCCAACTTGACACAAGCAAAGTCATCTGAGAGGAGAGGACCCCAATGAAGAAAATGTCTCCACAAGATCACGCTGTGGCAAACCTGTAGAGCATTTCTTAATTGGTGGTTGATGTGGGAGGGCTTAGTCTATTGTAGGTGGCAGTACCCTGGGCTGGTGGTCCTGGTCTGCAGACTGAGCAAACCAGGAGAAGCAAGCCCATAAGCAGCAGCCCTTCATGGCCTCTTCATCAACTCCTGTCTCTGGGTTCCTGTCTGTTCGAGTTCCTGTCCTGACCTTTGATGATGGACTATGCTATAGAAGTGTAAGCCAGATAAACTCTTTCCTCTACAGCTTGCTTTTGGCCATGGTGTCCCGTCATAGCAATAGAAACCCTACCTAAGATAGCATTAAACTTCCTAATAAACACTTACCCTTTACCCACACAGATTAGTCCGGCTCTCTTCCCTCATTAGAGGATTTTCTTACTGTTGTGGATGCTCATTAACACAGACTCACAACTAGTAAAGCTGCAGAGAGTCAGTGACTGTGTAATGCTCGGCTGCAAACAGGAAACCTTCTCCCCCCTCTCCCTAGGCTCAGGTACCATCACAGCACAGAGAAGGGAGCAGAGAGACGGCAAGAGCCGGAAGTTGGCAATGGCTGGTGAGATACTGTTTTTTGGATAAGATAGGGCTGTTGCTCTCATGAACTCAAAGCAGCTGTGGTTGTCTGTACAAGACCTTATGGAGAGCATATAGCCAGGTGAAATATATCTTCTCAGACGAGGATAAAGACAGAGTGAGTGGCCACTGTGATAAGTACTCACTAGGCAGTATTAGCACAAGCACTCAGTAGACAGTATTAGCATAAGCACTCAGTAGTCAATATTAGCATAAGTACTCACTAGACAGTATTAGCACAAGCACTCAGTAGACAGTATTAGCATAAGCACTCAGTAGTCAATATTAGCATAAGCACTCAGTAGTCAGTATTAGCATAAGCACTCAGTAGTCAGTATTAGCATAAGCACTCAGTAGTCAGTATTAGCATAAGCACTCAGTAGACAGTATTAGCATAAGTACTCACTAGACAGTATTAGCACAAGTACTCACTAGACAGTATTAGCATAAGTACTCACTAGACAGTATTAGCATAAGCACTCAGTAGTCAGTATTAGCATAAGCACTCAGTAGTCAGTATTAGCATAAGCACTCAGTAGACAGTATTAGCATAAGTACTCACTAGACAGTATTAGCATAAGTACTCACTAGACAGTATTAGCACAAGTACTCACTAGACAGTATTAGCATAAGTACTCACTAGACAGTATTAGCACAAGCACTCAGTAGACAGTATTAGCATAAGCACTCAGTAGACAGTATTAGCACAAGTACTCACTAGACAGTATTAGCATAAGCACTCAGTAGTCAGTATTAGCATAAGCACTCAGTAGTCAGTATTAGCATAAGCACTCAGTAGACAGTATTAGCATAAGTACTCACTAGACAGTATTAGCATAAGCACTCAGTAGTCAGTATTAGCATAAGCACTCAGTAGACATAGCTACCCAGGGCAGCTCCCCTTTACTAGTCAAGGGATCCACTATTTTCATTCTTCACTGAGGTATCTTCATAATTTTACCTTAATATCCTCTCTCCACTCATTCATGCCGTAACTCTTAGAAATTTCTGGTTGGAAAATCTGCATTTTTGCCATAGATGTAGCCAGACTAGTCAGAGACTGCCGGCCGCTTCCTCCAAGCCCAATGAGCAAAGCGTTGCCACCAGACTGCTTTAGGATGCGGCATATTCTTGACAAATGTTCCAGAACATACCTGCCAAGAGTAAGGGTTATTATCCATAGCCAAACACATGAAGATTGACCTGTCACTTTATTATACATATTTTACAACATCATGTTCAGTATATAGATACACAAAACTTCCTGAGGGAGTAGACCGTGCAGCAAACCGAACAGCTTAAATCTGGTTCTCCAGAGGCTCATGGGGCCACCTTGCCTGGCTTACCCAGTGGCAGTGAGGTCCTGCTGTAAACAAGTGGAAAGATGTGGACAGGCACCTCAAGGATGCCCTCTGACCTCCATACTCTGTCTAAAAGCATGGGAGTTTCTTTTTAGTATTACAAACTAAGGAGAGGGCAGACCGAAATAAGAAACTAATAAATTACTGATATTTTATATGGTAATATGTATGTTTTGTCTTAAATATTTCATGAAAATTTATAAATAAAAGTTTTGAGCACATACATAAATGTAAAAGAGAGGTACCTAAACACAACAAGATTCATTCTTCTTTTGTGAGTTTGATTATACTCATCTAAACACTGGTCAACAACTTCATTAAACTGGTGAATATTCAGAATTTCAATATAAACCCGATCATCTCCTTCTAGATCAGGGTTCATATAATCCCCAAACATGAGGTTTCGTAAGTCTTCTTCATTTATCTGTTGAATAGAAGTTAATTAAAAAATAAATTTAAAGAGAAAATATACAAAAACTTATTTTATGTCATAGTTGACTATTATCTAATCTTTTAAACATTGAGATAGAAAATAAAATGATAGGTTTGTATAATAAAAAGGAAGGTTTTATTGCTTTTGCTATCGTCTGGAAATCAAAAGATTTATCTTTATTTTATGAGTGCTTTGCTGGTATGTATACAAGTGTTATCATGTGTGTGCTATGCCTGAAGAGGCCACAAGATGGCGTCAGATCCCCTGGAGCTGGACTTACAGGTGGTTGTGAGCAGCTAGGAGAGTGGTAGGACTCTTAACTCAGGTCCTCTGCAAGAGCAGCCACTGCGGGGCTGGGGATTTAGCTCAGTGGTAGAGTGCTTACCTAGGAAGCGCAAGGCCCTGGGTTCGGTCCCCAGCTCCGTAAAAAAAAAAAAAAAGAGCAGCCATTGCTGAGTGTCCTCAGACGCCTTTTCTGTTGACTGGAAACTCATCTTTCTGACTTTCTTTGTAAAAGAAGAGTCTCTGAGAAATGGAACCATGCTATGTGCTCAGCACCATCTCATCACTACCTACCACAGAGGGTTTCGTCCTCTGTATCACTTTTTTTCTCCTTCTACAGACTAATCTCAAAATAAGCAGGTGCTCATAAGAAAAGTAAGAGAATATGTTCAATAAAAGCCACGTGCGTTTTTGTAAGATAAGCTCATTAATTACAACAACTGCGGCTGAAATTCTATTCTAACCTGACATGTTTTTAATTTTTAAGCATACTTACGGAGGAGTTCCCTCTCCTCAGATGACTAAAGACATTTTCAAGTGACTCCTTAAAGTGGTCTTTTATAACATTCTTAATTAATAGGAAGAGCCAATTCCGATCTTCATCATTAATAAGACGATCATAAAACACGCGGAGAACCTCATGCACAAACAGGCGGATCATAGTGTGTTTGCTCTCTATGGCCTCTTTATCAATGAGTAAGCAGCCCCGGATGACACGTGAGAAGTCACGCAGGTTAAAAGTATAGTGAGATTTTGCAGGAGTGGGCAAAAGATTTCCCATAGATTGTTTATATATCTGTGAAGGAAGAAAAGCGCAGCTCAAAAATAAAATGCTTATAATTAGAGCCCTGACGAAGTGGTATAAACAATATTTCACCCATCCTACTAGATTCTATCACTTTGGGACCACGTATCTACTGAGCGTAGCACGGTGTACATGTTCATTTTGCTCTATAGCAGTAAACCAGGTACTGCGATGTTGGGTGAACTTAATAGCCCCTTAACTTGGATTCTGTTCAATCTTACTTTACTCCCCATTTGTTATAATTGTTCCACTACAGATGACCTGAAAGCTAGCAAGCACCTTAAAATTCACTAGAAATTAAAACCAGGTAGCTCATTCCACAGCACTCCAAATAATGTCTTTTAAATTACAAATAACATTAGCCAGGCTGGTTCCTCATCTTCCTCCTATCTTAACTGGTGTAATATAGAAACAAAGTATATTTTTTCCTGAGTGCTGCAAAGTAAGAAAGTTAATACTCTTTTTAAAGAAGGTTAATTAATTTCAAAATATGTCCTGAGAAAAAGAATGACATTATTTTTCATTTGGATGAGTTTTATAATTTATCACCTGTCCCAACATCTACTTATGGTAGGTCTCTCCACTGCTCCAACAAGAGAGAAAAAAAAAAAAGTATCTTTTCTACCTGGCCAAGGTCCAACAACTCACTCCAAGCAATATCGGAAATATTACATTTTACAAATAAAAGCACTTTCTTGTGGTAGAATAATTCTTCTACCCAGTCATGGTTCGAGTCTGAAATGTCCCCACCCATGGTGGTCATGTTTAAAGGCTTGGATGGCAGAAGAAGGCTTAGATACTGGGAGCTCTGATCTGATGATGGACGCACAGCACAGTGGCATCATCAGGAAGTTAGAGAAATGAGAAGATGTGGCCCAGTTGGAGGCCCATGTGGGCGTGTCCTTGAAAGATATTCCTTGTAGCCAGACCCCCTCGCTATCAAGCTTCCCAAGTTTGGTGAGGTTGCCACTAAATTTCCTTTGGGTGCATTTTCCCTTCTGTCACTGGATATGAGGCTGTTCTAGCTTCTGAGTGAGGGCCGATAATACACCTGAGCACATCAGGAGGTCTCTACCATGGGGGTGAGGGTCTTTACTCCCATCCTTGCATGCTCTTATATTTCATGGCAATGTGTTGGTCTGAGGAAAAGTAATGTGTATAAAAGCTTAAGGTCTTTCTCTCTCTCTCTCCCCTCTCTCTTTAAAATTATGAAGAGCAAGAAGGAAGATAGATAGGAAAGAGAAAATGCAATAACAAATACCACAGTGTAACCTAACCACCAAGGAAATGCTTACGATGTGGCAGGCACTGGCTATGGGCAAATTCCTTACCCATGAATTATATGTCCTTTCAGTGATTAAAAAATTGGGCCTCCAAAAGGAGATCCACCTAGGGACAGCAGCCAGGGCTCAACGACAGTTAGAATCTCTGCTTCCAAATCCATGCTCTTGCTGCCAGGCTCTCTGAGTGGAAACCACAGATGGCTAAGGGAACAGCGTGTGTGTGTGTGTGTGTGTGTGTGTGTGTGTGTGTGTGTGTTACTTACTCACCTCCATAGTCGCACTAACTATTTGGTGTCCGAGTACAAAGTACTCTGGAGAAAAATCATGAGTCCTAAGGTAGAACATCATGATTGATGAGAAAATTCGGACCATAGTTTCGTCGCTGAAGGAATTGATGGTGCAGATGTTGAAATGTCGGATGAAACGCGGGGTGACGGCATTCCTTCCGCCGCCTGGAGGCCCCATGGCAGCTATGAGCTCTATATCAACCAGTGTGATTTTGGTGGTGTCCTTAAGGTCATACCTAGAGAGCACACAGAGAAAGAAAGGGAAGACAAAGAAACATGGCAGCCTGAGACACTCAATCTAGTTTTAGTTCCATAGAAGAGAGCATTTAAGCCACAGCTCCATCCGTCCTCTCACAGAGTGTTCCCACGGTGTACTTGTAGCTGGTTATCGTTAGGGGTGACGGTCCCGCTTTGCCTAAAGTGAGCCTGGTCTGTTCAGCTCTGTCTCAGTTTGAATGATACACCACACTGGTTATAGTAAAGCCCTGATCTTACCATCCTAGGTTACATCCTCAGAGTGATTAATAATAATCGAAATATTGCCAGCTCATGTTTTACAGAGAGAGAGAGGGCTCCATTACGGAGAAATAAAACTTCAGAGAAGTTCTAATTAGATATCAAAATGACAAAATTAGGTCGACTATTTTCCACAGGCCATCAAGATCTTTAATATTGAAGCTTTCATACGAAGGTCTGAGGAGTGGGGAGTTGGGTTCAAAGGTCTTGCCCAAAAAATGGTGTTTTTTCATCAGGTAGTGCTAGGACATCCACATGTAGAAAATAAAACACTGACTCTGTACACCTTCTACAGTATTTAATTCAAAGTGGATCACAGACCTCAACATTAAGTGCAAAACCATCAAAATCTTAAAAGATAACTCTAGCGAGAATTTTGTTTTGTTTTGTTTTTTGAAAAACACAGAAATAGAAGAACATGCTTGTTTCAGTCCCAGGTGTGGGGCATGGGGCTGATTCACACTGTCTCCTGCAGCTGACTATGATTGGCCTGGTGCTCTAGCGGGGGCGTGATTTTGCCAGCTGCAGATAGTTTCTGCAATTGTGTGATGCTGGGGATTCTGGGGACTCTTTTGAAGGTATATATATTTTGGTGGGCTGTTGGCTGCAGTTTAAGTAGTTGTGAACAAAGATGAAACAACAACAACAACAACAACAAGAAACTAGATATCCTAGTGGTGAAGATCAAACTTTCCCATTCAGCAGGAAGTAGTCTAATGGTGACATCACCCCTCTTCCCCTCTGCCCTTTTTTCTCACCTAGCTAGTGTTAGGGGTTGAAAGGGTGAAAGAAGAGGGGTGGAGAAGGGTGGAAGAAAGAAGAACCTGCAAAAGAATAGCTACAAATAACATTTGAGAAAAATCTAAATTTAGGTACAATAAGTTTTTAAGTTATGATAACAAAAACTCAAATTGTGAAATTGTGAAATAATTGAAAAAGAGGTCTTCATTAAAATAAAGACTTCTATTTGTGAAAGTCAGTAAAGAACATAAGGCATAGAACACACACACACACACACACACACACACACACACACACACACACACACTGGGTTTTACTTTGTAGGCCTCCAGCTTCAGCCTCCTGAACTGCTAGGAATACAGATGTGTTTTACCATACTCATCTTAAAGCTAAACATAATATTACCAAAATAATTTATGAAGGCCAGTCTTTTTATTTTGGATAGTACTTGGTTTATTTATTAGAAACACAAAAACCAAAACTGGGTGGGTCCTATATACAAGAATAAGATTTTTTTTCCCCCGAGGGTTAAAAGCACTCTAAAAATTTAAGGTAGGAACGTGGATGACACAAAGTTGTTTCTCTCAGAAACACATGATCAAATATGCACACGGCTTTATCATGCACAGATCCAGATCATATAGGACCACAATGGGCCCACAGATGCTGTACCACATCAAAGCTCCAACATGGCAGACACGGAGGATGGTGGAAATATGTGTCTGCATTTGGGCAAAGAAGTGATTTACAATTCAGACCCAGGTGTGTAAAGTAGAAAACTTACTTCCTTGTTACAATTCCAACAGAATTCAGCCACAAAGTAGACACATAGCAATCTGGTATACTGAGTTACAGAACTCAGGGGAAGACAGGTAGATAATCACAACACAGATGTAATCCTCACATCTGGGATCCAGCACATCCCCAGCCTCCAGCTGCCACAGGCACCTCAGCGCCAAGGTGGTATCACTCTGCCTGACTCCCAGGACCCCCGATGCCTGCAGCCTGGCCTCAGCACTGGCCAAGCCCTTCTTTCCTGGGTAGGAGCAGGGTTGCAGAAAGCCATGCAGACTGCTGGTATTATCAGTGGTCACATACAACTGGGCTTTGAGTCACATACAGCAGGAGCGGGGCGGGAGGGGGGGTTTGTCCTTACTGTTTCCAGGGCTGGGACTCACCATCACAGGTGGCTAAGGTGTTTGGGGAGCAAGCCATCTATCTCACGGCCTCACTACTCACCCATACATACATACATCAAGAATAGGACAGTCAAAATGAATATGTGGAATCACTTTTTAGAGCCATGATTAAAAGCCAGCCTGTAGCTCTCATATGAAGGGGTTTATATGGACATTAGCATCCCCAGCAACTGGATCCTAGATGACCTGGGCTCAGCTGAGCTACAGAGCCAGTAGCCAGATTCCCACACAGACAGGGGTGGTTGGTTAGCCATTTGCTAATTGCTGTGCTTTGGAGTGTTTTCTAATTACAGGCCATGACTACAGCATTCAGAGACAGCGTCTGGCCAGGGACCCCTTGTCCCAGTGGTATCCCAACACACCTCAACCACATTAGCACTTCCAAGGTGGATAGCTGCTATCTCCAGGCCTGAATTTGCACTAGAAATGGTTAACAGTGCCAGCCCCTGTCTCTGACTCTCACAGGGATCTCACAAGTATTTACTCATCTACCATACATGCACTGAGAGCACAGAATTGTAGCTGCAAGACTGAACGACATTTTCAAAAAGTATTTCTTACAACACTTTTAAAATAATTGACAAAAAAAACCTACAGAAAATGATGTACCAGGACACATTCATTAAATAAAAATGTCATTTGAGGTTAGTGTCCATATTTATACAGAGGGACTGCATGGAAGAGACCCAATCTTGCTTTAGGATTCCCTTCTTACACACACACACACACACACACACACACACACACACACACACACACACACAGAGGTATGCATGCACACATATCAGACAGGACATGGACACTGATTCCCATGGCTATGGCAAGAGCCATGACATGCCTATTACAACCTGAGGCCTTTACTGCTCACCGTGGCACTGCCCCCATCCTCCACGGAAGTGTCACTGAATTCACTGGCATCACTACCCAAGGTCTCGTGGTCCTGCTGTTCCCTGCCAACACTGTGCTGACATCTCAGGTCTAGAACTTTGTCCTCAGAGCCAGAATTCCTCCTGTCCTGCTGTCTCAGGGTCCCCTGAGCCTTTGGGCTCAGCCAGTTCAGGTGAAAGCGCCCTCCCCCAAACCCGCACGCATTTCCAACCTCGGCACCCGTTTTGGCACAGCTGGGCACCTGACCCAACACACTTTCTGCTATTGCAGTCTGGGCTCCCTATAGGCCATGGTCTTTGTGAACGTTAGCACTTTTCCTGCTTAGTGGAGAGGCTTTGGCAGAGTCGTTCCCGCTGGTGTTCTTGCATTGGCCCAGGGCAGTGGCCTGCTCAGCACGGAGGGTGCCCCTCCCAGTCTGGCTCAAGAGGCTGGTTGCCGGTGTCTTAGTTCTCTCTGGGCCTCTTCTTCCTTCGGACAACTGAGGGGTGCCGCTGGCTTTTTGGCTCCGTGTGCGCACTCCACGCTGCAACCCCAGAGTTGGCTCTTTCCTACAGGCCATCTCCGGCTTGGCAGGGCCCCCTTGTGGTTCTGTGTTTTGTATAGACTCCTTGGCCTTTTCTGCCAAAAACTTCCTGATCTCCAGCTCAATGCTGTCATCACTGTCCACTGAGCTGTCCTCGGATGTGGGGCTGGAGGCTGAAGGAGGATGGCCACTGGCTTCTGTGTCCTTAGAGGGAGGACCCCGTTCTGGACTTTTCCTCCTTGGCAGAAAGGTGGGGCTTGCATCCTCGGCCCCTGGGCTGTCTTTGTTGTCCCCTCTGCACTTGGGCAGACAGCTTCGTAGGGCCTGCTGTCTGTGGTCCTCCCATTCCCCACACCGGGTCTCTGTGCTGCCAAAACTGACCTTCTTACACAAAGCCCGTGGGTCTCGGCACCTCTTCTTAAACTTCCGCTTAGATCTTAACAAGTCCTTGATGGCCATGTCCGAGTCCGTGTCACTGTCCTGAGAACTGTTCTTATCCTCGGAGCTCTCTTCCTCACTGACCTTCCTGAGGGGCCCGTGGCCTTGTGATAGGTGTATATCACTGAGCCCAGCTGTCCTGGAAGGAACAGGCCGGTCCTTGACTTCAGCCTCTCCTCCTTGGGTCTCTGTGATTTTGCCCTGCCTGACAGGTTCCCACCCATCATGGCCAGGCTGAACCTTCCCCCGGATGTGGCCACCGTCCTGGGCACTTTCTCTACCCTCCTTTATTTTCTTGGTCACTGTAGTGCTGTCCCCACCTCTCCATTTCTGTTTGCAGCCCAGAAGGAGATCTGGTGTTTTAGCAAGAGGGGCCTTGGGGACACCAGGATAGTCAATGGGGCCAAGTGAGGACAGTGGACCCTGAGCAGGCTGAGGACTCCCTACTTGTGCCTTGAGGCCCAAAAACCTCTGGATCTCCTGCTCAATGCTGTCATCACTGTCAGAGTTGCTGCTGTCACTTTCAGAGCGGGGAAGCGTGGGTTGGGGACAGAAGAGTAGGTTCCTGGATGGTGGCCTGTCACTGCCTTCCATGGGGGCTGACAGGGTGGTCTTGGAGATGTCCAGGATTGCTTCTGTACACATCAGTTCGATGGATGTGTGTGCTAGGTGTGAGGCCTGGCGCATAGCTTCACTCTTGGCAGCTGTATGTCTAGGAGGTATGGAGGCTCTTGAATCTGTTAGGAGCTTAGAGAGGGGATCAGGGTTGAGGCCCCCCTGGGTGGTGTCCATAACCTTTGGAACTGCTAGCTTTTTCTTGCTAGGGGGTCTCCTGTGGGCTTCAGGTAAGGCACTTGGCTGGGTACTACCAGGGCTTTCCTCTTTGGGCTGGGCTCTCAGAGGTTGGTCCCCACTGGCCTTCTTCCTGGTTTTCTCTAGCTGGTACAGATGGATGGCCTCCTCAATGCCATCGTCACTGCTGGAGTCCGATGCCTGGTGCACCGGGGCTGAGCTCCTGAGGGCTGAGCTCCTGATGCGCTTGCTGCGCCGGGCAGGCACGCTTCTCTTCGTCCCACCCCTGCTCTGGGCAGCCTCTGGTCTGTGGGCGGCCAGCTTTGTGCTCACTGGCGTCTCAGGCTCCTTGGTGAGCTTAGGCTGTGAGTTTCTCGACTGTGTGCTCACCTTTGTTAGCCCGGGAGGTTTTCGGAAGATGAACTCCTTACCGGTTCCTATCAGAGCTGCCCTGGCTGAGGCTTCTCGGTTTCCTCTAAGTCTGGCGGGGCTCTCATTTGGGTCTGATTTTGTATCCACAGACCCACTGCACTTCGGGAGTTCACGCTGTCTTTTCTCACGAAGAAACTGTTCTATTTCAACTCGGATGCTCTGTTCAAAGGAGTCCTCGCTGCTCATGCTAGCTGGGGAGGTGGAGCCCTGGTCTTCACTGGCTCCCACAGGAACACTGCCTGAGCCAGGAGTGAGCTGTGAGGGACACGGGATGGGCAGGGCACTGCTGTGGGCAGGCTCTGGGACAGAGGGGACCCCCTGGGACACAGGTTCAGAAGCCCCACCCTTTGCCTTCAGGTACTCTTGGATAGCCTCCTCAATGTCCCGGTCCACCGAGTCATCACTGTCAGAAGCCAGCTCTAAGGGACCATGTCTCCCAGCTTCATCTTTCTCCACGGTGCCGCGGTTTGCAACAAGACCACAGGCAGGGAACTCTGGCTGCTCTCTGCACACAGCAGGCTTGGGGGCCAGCCTGATGTCCTGGGACTTCTCTGCATGTCGGCCTCTCTGTGTGACACGCTCATAGGTCACGCCCAGGGCAGCCTTGTCTCTCTGCAGCATGCTGTACCCTTGCACTCACTGAAGCCCTGGAGGTGTTCTCTTTTAGACTCTGAGAAGCAGTCTGGAAAGCAGACTCTCCTGGGCTGACCAAAGGCCTCCTATCTGGATTGGAACTCCACCACTGGAGCAGCGTTCATGAGGACCATCCGAGCAGGCAGGCTGGGTGCTGAGAGGCAGGGTTTATCAGTCAGCCTTTTCCTAGCCAGCTGCCGGGTATAGCTCTTAATTCTTCGAGGCTTCCTCGATGCCCTCTGCCTCCCAGAGATTGCAGAACACCTGCAAGGTTGAAAGTCTCAGGTGCAGGCTGATGTTCCGCAAGGCTTCAGGGATGAGGTCTTCACTGTTTCACTTGCACTTCAAAACATCTTCCACCAGCTTTTAAAATCTGTGAGGGCTGGACATGGTGGTGCACACTTTTAATCCAAGCACTAGGACAGCCTGGTCTATACATAGTGAGTTCCTGGATAGGTAGGACTGTATGGTGAGACCAAATTGTCTGCTCACAGCTTATAACGATGGACCCAGAGCTGGGTTTCTCTGACAGTCTTAATGGTTGTTGGTCCAACTGCCTGGTCAATCTTGGGAGTTGTCATTCTGGGCCAGACCTGAGCCCACTGTCTCTTGAGGAACACAGGGCACAACATGTGCCAGGCAAATACGTGAGGTGCCTCCAGGGGGTCGTGACCTTCTCCCATGACAGCAACCAGCCCCAAGCACCAACCCAATCCCCCCCTCCCACCTCGGCATCGGGGAGGAGGGGAAGCACAGACATAAGTGTGCTTGGCCCTCTCTAATCCAGTGCCCGCAGCCATAGTGGAGTCCCATGGGGACTCAGGGGCCCAGAGGCGCACTGTGGGAGCAACAAGCTGTGAAGGTTAGTCTTAACAATCAAAATCTAGAATTCCCTAGGAGTTGGGCCTTTGAGAATCTCTATGGGAGAGTAACTTAATTGTATTGTGGTTGGAAGACTTGTACACTGTAAGCGGTACCATTTCCTAGGCTGGGGATCCTGAGTTATATAAGGGTAGAGATAGCAAGCTGAGCTGTAGCATGCCTACATTCTCTTCTGACTTAAGACAGACTGTGAATAATTAGTTTTGATGTCCTGGTGTCTTAGTTTGGGTTTTACTACTGTGAAGAGACACCATGACCAAGGCAACTCTTATAAGGACAGCATTTAACTGGGGCTGGCTTACAGGTTCAGAGGTTCAGTTCATTATCATCAAGGTGGGAGCACAGCAGCATCCAGGCAGGCTTGGTGCAGGAGAAGCTGAGAATTCTACATCTTCATCTGAAGGCTGCTAGCAGAATACTGGCTTCCAGGCAGCTAGGATGAGGGTCTTAAAGCCCATACCCACAGTGACACCACTCCAGCAGGGCCATTTCTACTCCAACAAGGCCACACCTCTTAATAGTGCCACTCCCTGGGGCCAAGAATATACAATATACAATATACAAACCATCACACCCGGTGTCTCTCCATCATGGTAAATTGTGACCTGGAAGAGCTAAAATTAGCTCCTTCTCTGTTGTTGCTTTTGGCAGAGTATTTTATCAAAGCAACAGAAGAAAAAGACACTAATTACACTAGTTATTTTTGTAGTTGGTATTTACCTATGCAGTTTGAAATATATCCACATGAATTTTCATACAACTGTTGATAGCAGTTTTAGAATTAATAGTTGTCAAAATCTGAAAGCAATCTGAAGGTGTTCTTCAGCAGGAGAGTGGCTAACACAGTATGGAACATGTACACAAAGGGACAGAAACTCAACACCAAGAAGACATGGAAGAAATTTAAATGTGTGTTACAAAGTGAAAGAAACCAGTCTAGAAATGCCATACATTAACTGATTTCAATGACGTAGTGACTACAATTTAGATCTGGAATGGTCCCCAAAGACCCACAAAGGGAAAGCTTGACAGCCAGCCGAGAAGCAGAACACTGGAGAGATGAGGACCAGTGGGAAGTATTCAGGTCACTGGAGACAGGCTTTGGAGAGGATCGCAGAAACCCAGTCTCTTCTGTTGTGCTTCCCAGTTATAAGATAAGCAGATTTAGTTTCCACAAATTCCCTGCCATGATGTATGGACTTGCCACAAGCCCCAGAACAAGAAGGCCAGCCAGGGTGAGGTGAAACTTGTAAAACTCGTGAGTCAACATGAACTCTTTCTTTTGTAAGTTGATTGTCTCAGGTATTTGTTCGGGCAACTAAACGTTCACTAGCACAGTAATATTATGGGAAGGCTGAACTGTAGAAACACTATAAGGATCATTGGCTGCAGGGGCCTATGAGTGTCAGGGGAAGTGGAAAACAGTGCAGAGCATAAAGCTGTAGAGAATTCTCCAAATTATGGCATCAAAATTATGAATGAGTGTCACCGTACATTTTCTACATTCATAGACCATATTAAACAAAAAGCGAGCTCTATACTAAGAACTCCGACTTACAATGGAGTATCGATTCATGCTTAGGAACTGGGAGGCGCCTGCCATCTGCAGAGAAGGGTGGTGAGCAATGCATTTGTGAGGGCAAAAGATACACGAGAAAAATCTCTGCACTCTCCCAGGATGTATTATGAAGCTGAGACTCAGCTATAAGCAGTTTCACAAGTGTAGAAGAAATCCTTCCACATTTTCTATATATACAATCTGACCAATAATCACTTTCTGTAAATAACTTGGAAAACATCATTTTGCTTTGAAAAACTAAAGTACAGAATGAGCTATGACTTTAGCATGGCTTATTAAAACTTTAAATTATTTACCAATGTCCACAGTCAAAAAACTGGCGTAATAACTCAATAGGAGGTTGGGCTCCATATTTCTCCAGTGAAGGCATATTCATATCATCTATGAACACTACACACTTCTTTCCCATAGGTGGTCCAAATACTCCCTTGCGCCTTTTGTCCAATCTAGCCATAATAATGTTCTAAAAATGTAAAAAGACAGAGGCATAGTTACGTATGACAGTGTGACAGCCTTGCTGTTGTTTCCATTGTCTAAGACAATATCGGAACAGTGTCCACAGCATGGAGTCAGTAAGCATTGTTACGTGTGTGTTCCTTATGAGTTACTCTTACTTGATACTAAATTGTAAACCCAGCATCATTTTAGATGGCATCTGTTGAAACCCTTCTCTGCACTTTGAATTGTTGTGCCTCCCAAGTGCTAGGATTTGGGCGTGTGCATTATTCCAGATATTTTTTTAAAAAGCTTGCTTGTCCATTGTAAAACTGAATACCAAAAGTCTTTACTTAAAAAATTCTACAGTATTGTAACTTTGCAAGACTTTGTAGTTAGGGCAAATCTATTGGCTGGAATCAACAGAAATTGAGCTGGACCAATCCTGTGAGCAGCAAGTGCTCCTAAAAGCCATAGAGAAGAGTATAGAAGGAAGTGACAAATATTAATTAAGTGCTAATATAAAAGTGTTATCTTTTGATTCACAGATTTATAAAGTTTCGTGGTTAACGTGGAGCTTTGAATGCTTTAATATTTATCAGATAAGATAAAGTATAATAACTATAAGCCCAATTTTCTGGCTTTATACTCACCTGAACCTGATTGGCACTGGTCCGTGCGGAGAAATTAACATAGAAAGGAAAGTACTTTCCCTTTTCCAAGTGATTCATTAGCTTATCCTTCACGTACACTGACTTTCCTGTGCCAGTGGGACCCACAAAGAGCAGCGGCCTTTATGGAAACAGTAAGTGACATAGTCCAAAATGGTAGAAAAGCATTTTTATGGAAAGAAACTCAAATACATATTTTAAAAACCTTAAACAGTAGTCAAGTCATTTCTTTCTAATACTCCCCATGCTTACAGCAGTGCATGAGAGACCAGTAAAAGAAGGGCCAAGGAGATGGCTCAGCAGGTAAAAGCACTCGCCATGCAAGCCTGAGGCCACTGCCCTCCTAGCCTGGAGGCACTGAACCCGTATGTAAAATATATAAACTTGTGGTGTGAGTGGGTGCGTGTGTGTGCGCGTGTGCGTGTGTGTGTGCACGTGTGTGTGTGTGTGAGTGGGTGCGTGTGCATGTGTGTGTGTGTGTGCGCGTGCGTGTGCACATGTGTGCACGCTCCTGTCTGTGCACCCTTCTCTGTAAGTGTATATTGATGAGCAGGTAGGCACGGGCATAACATGTATGGAGCTCAGAGATATCTTTGGTGATATCCTAGGCATTTCCTCCTTTTGTTTGAGACAGGGTTCTTCCCTGGAAGTTTGTCTAGGAGCTACAAGAAGCTAGCTGGCCCATATGCCTGTCTGTCTCCCGTCTTGCTATGGCTGTGATTACAAGTGTGCACCATGCTTCTGGCTTTATACCAACCTGAACTCACTGTTTTTTATATGGAGTTTGGTTCCACATGCTTATGAAATAAGGATTTTCCTGACCGAGCCATGTCCTACCCAAAAGTATAAAGCTTTTCAATAATAACACTGCAAGTGAGTTTGGGTGACTTAAGAGGCAATGTACTATCGTTCTGTTAAAATCTTGGAGTAATAAAAAAAAAAAGCTGAATTCTAGGTTCTCCAATAACACTAGATGTCATTTAAAACATGTTAATTAGCTCCCAGACACTGTCTCAGCTGCCTGAAACTCGGTGACCATGACTTCAAAGTTTGCTCTAAAACAGGCTGACGTTTTATTAGAAAGGCACTGTTACATTTAGAACTCATGTTTAGAGTTTCTTACTTTGCATGGGAAATGCACAAATCCATTAGGAAAGTATATCTAATCGTGTCCATTGTAGGGACTATAATATCTTGAATCTTGGTACGTCTGTCTTCTATATCAGAACTTTTAATTAAGTCATTCCAATGGATCCAGCGACCTCGGTTTCTTAACTAGAAGAGAATATGTTTTGAATACTGTAACTGTACACTTGTTACATCTGAAAGAATCTTTCCAACATTTAGACCATTTGCTATCTAAAGCTTGAGCCTTAGATAAAACTTGGCATCTATAGCACACAATGAGTTTTTATCAATTGACGAGGAAAAGTTAACTTAGTTGAAAGATGGGGAAAGGAAAAAACGTGTAGTTTGTAGAGGGATAGATCCAAATGGGCAACAGGCAGCTGCTCAGTAAAAACCTGCAGCTTGAGACAACATGGAGAGGACATACACTCATAACCAGAGCCGATGTTCCTGGATCATTAGCACTGGAAAAGGGACTTACTGTGGCTTTGAAAAGTTAAGTTTTATCAGAAATCCTAAATCAGGGAGAGATGGCTCAGCAGATAAGACCTCTGGCTGTTCTCCCAGAGGACCCAGATTCATTTTTCAGAGCTCATCCGTTGGCTCACAACTGTAACTCCACTTCCAGGGTATCTGTTGCTCTCCCTTTACTTCTGCAGACACCAGGCACGCACACAGCACGTACACATTCGTCAGGCAAAACGCCAGTACACATAAAAACTTTAAAATATCGTAAATGAACCCTCAAATTAAAAACGTTAGTGTTTTCCTCCTTTATAATGAAGTATCATAAGCCATATAAAATATAAGTAATATCTTAAGTCACAAAGCAGATTAATAGATAAGCATGAATCTACTACTCAATTAATACAATTTTAATGATAATTCAAAGAATATAAATATCAGTCTATCACAATTCAAAGAATTTAAATATCAGTTTATCATAAACTCAACAAACCTAATTTTGTGTCCTGTAGGTTTTGAGATAGCCCTGCTATGTAGACCAGGCTGGCCTTGAACTCAGAGATCCACCTGACTCTGTCTTCTGAGTGCTGGGACAAAAGGCATGCACCACAATGGCTGGCTGAATTTATATCCTCTTACTACCTAATCATCCCTAAATGCCTTTAATATGGTCTTTTGCATACACTGAGTATTTCAAAGTCATCCTAGTGTAACAAGTACAACTTGCTAGATTTTGGTTTGTATCTTTCATGTTTTTTGAAGTTTTAAATGAACAGCACTCTAAGTAAAAATAAAACATCATTTGAGAACTCTGTGTTTGTTTGCCATTTTGTTTCTTTGATCTAGGCTGCTGTTCAGCTAAGATAATCAGCAGACTAAATTAACAAGGAAAGTCTTGAGGTTCTTTTGAACTACCGGCTGAATGTGCTGCTATCTGCATGTTTTTTCTGCTATCTGCATGTCAGTAACAGCTTCAACTGTTATTTGTCTCTCCTGAAAGTCTTCTCTTCCCCCTGTCGATTCCCAGGTCACCTATCAAATTATAAGAGTTAATTCCTGGCAAAGCAGTAGGTGTCTAGCACCTGCTCCTGGGTTATAGCCGGCGCTAAGGATTTATTTCTGGTGTTCTATCAGGCGCCACGACATGCATGTGGAGATCCGAGGACAGTCCTGGGGAATCCATCCTGGACTTCCTCTGTGGGACACACAGGGCAGAACTCAGATATTCAAGCTTGTGTGCCAAGTGGTTTTACTCATTGGCTTCTCATTGGCCGCCTAGTAACTCATTAAAAAAAAAAAAAACCTTTTAGAGTCATACTAAAGTTTTAGAAACATGTATTTTTGAGTTAAAAGTTTTATTAATTCAAGAAAATGATACCAGGTGTGGTGCATGCAGGTAGATCTCTGAGTTTAAGGCCAGCCTGGTCTACCAAGTGAGCTCCAGGATAGCCAGGGCTACACAGAGAAACTCAGTCTCGAATAACAAAACAATATACGTTAAGAAAACGAATAGTTCTCCACTTCCACTTTCTCTTTCTCAGTGGCAATTACCTATTTAAACTGGATTTTGATATTTACTTTCAGTTTTTAGAAAACATGCTTGTGCTACTGAAACATTTGCTGTTTAGAGATTATTTCGCTGACTTTCTACTAGGACTAATCAAGACAAACTTTCCGATCAAATTCTTAAAATTCTGTGTTTGCAGGTGAACGAGTTAGTTCTCCACTGCTGGCTGGGTTTGAGTTCTGCCTCCAGATTTCTTTAATTTAGGTAGGATTATAACCGAGGTTCTACTTAAATCTTATGCTTGTAAAATTTAATTTGCATGAGTAAGATGACAGGTGAAATGTTTTCTGTTTGAAAGAAGGCTTTGATGAATTCTTTTGGAGTGGAAAAGTGCTCTAAAATTGCACACAGCATCATAAAATACAAGTACGAGTTCTACAAGGAGACGTAAGGAGACGGGACTAAGCGTCTCTCCATGAGAGTCCTAACCCTCTGATGAAATCCCAGATGCTGGGCATGCAGGCGCTGTGCATGCTGGCGCTGTGCAAGTCGGCCCAGACTTTCGTGGTTCACATTTCATCTTAATACATATTTAGGTCATACCTCATACATGTAGTCGTAGACCAGGCCCTTTTCATCAAATGGGCATTCCCATTTATTGATGAAGACTGGCATTGGGGCTTTGTCATTTTTTCCTGTTACAAGTGACCGTAGGAAATTATCAAAAGCAAGACGACCATCTGTATCACAACTTGCTCCAACTGACCAAATCAAAGAGAATACAAAGGTGGCCTGTTGGTGGAAAAGATTATAGCAATTACTTTTCAAAGAACATTTAGGAGAAACAGCTAAAATTTAATATATTAAGACCTGTTTAAAGTACTTGACAAGGTCATGCAGAGACAAAAAAAAAATAGAACTGAGTATAGATAAGTCTTATAAAGAACTGTTTCTTTGGCAATAGTGCTAGAAAACTTAAATGCCTACACAAATGGCCTAGGGACATTTATTTAATTTATCCTCAAATAAATTTCTACTAGTGACAATGACGTATGCATAAAATATTTGTTACACTACTATTTCTTCAACAGGCATTCTGGTTACTTAGAGTATGCTACACACACTCTATAATGTATATACAGCTCTAAAAAATGATGTAGCTATCATGCTGACATGGAAAAATCAAGATACACAGCAAGTAAGGTGCAAATTAGTAAATATAATAAATTGGCACATATAAAGTACACACACAGGAAAGACTATATATGTAAAATGTCATTACAGGGCTATGCGAGGCTCTAACAATAGTTGCCTTGAGGGTGGCTGGAGGACTGCTTTGACTGGAAAATAGCCCTTTTGCCTTGTATTCAATGTATATGTTAAAAAAAATCTGGCTAAAAAATTATCCTCAAATTTTCATTCATGGATTCATCTACATAAGTCATAAAATGATTCTGAACCATTGTTGGGGGTTCAGGTTTATCAAGAGAACAAAAACTTTCTGGAGGTACAGAAATTTATATATAGACAGACTATTCCTGGAATAATTATATAAAAGCAAACAATGATAATGTAGAAGAATGTGAAAAGAAAATTCTGAAAAAGACAACTCCAAACATAAGGAGAAAAGGGATAAACCAACCTGACATAACACATTGGTGAAGGGTGAAAGGAGAGAAGGCAGGCAGAAAGCAGGAGGTTAGATTTGGCTGGAAGTCGGGGACAGGAAATGTCTGAGACAGAGTTCTAGAGTTAAAAAATCATATTACATTTTAGTTATAGTTATCTTTTTGCATATAAGTGTGTGTGTGTGTGTGTGTGTGTGTGCGCGCGCTACAGGAAACAACTTCCTGAACAAAACACCAATGGCTCAGGGTCTAAGATCAACAACTGATACATGGCACCTCATGAAACTGAAAAGCTTCTGTAAGGCAAAAGACAATGTCAATAGGACAAAGGGGCAGCCTGCAGATTGGGAAAGGATCTTCACCAACCCTTTATCTGGCAGAGGACTAATATCCAAGATATACAAAGAACTCAAGAAGATAGACTCAACAAATGGCCCAATTTAAAAAATGGGGTTCAGAATTAAACAGTGAATTCTCAACAGAGGAATCTCAAATGGCTGAGAAACACTTAAAGGGATGTTCAATGTCCTTAGTCATAAGGGAAATGCAAATCAAAACAACCCTAAGATTCCACCTTATACCAATCATAATGGCTAAGATCAAAAACTCAAGCAACAGCAGATGCTGGCAAAGATGTGGGGAAAGGAGAAATACTCTTCCATGGCTGGTGGGATTGCAAACTGGTATCTGGCAGTTTCTCAGAAAATTTGAAATAGTTCTACCTGAAGACTCAGCTATACTGCTCCTAGGTATATACTCAAAAGATGCTCCACCATACCACAAAGACGTGTGCTCCACTCACCATGTTCATAGCAGTCTTATTTGTAATAGCCAGAAACTGGAAACAACCTAGATATCTCTCAACCGAAGAGTGGATACAGAAAATGTGGTTCATTTACGCATGAATACTATTCAACTATTAAAAACAAGGACATAATAAATTTTGCAGGCAAATGAATGGAACTAGAAAATATCATCCCGAGTGAGGTAACCCAGACCCTAAAGGACTCACTGATATGTGGATATTAGCCATAAAGTACAGGATATCCATGAAACACCCCACAGACTCAAAGTAGTTCAAGAAGAAGGAAGACCCAGTCAAAGATGCTTGAATCACCCTTGGGGGAGGGACAAAACAGTCATAGGAGGCAGAGGAAGGAAGGGAACTGGTGGGAGAGGGGAGGGGTGTAGAAACAGGTATGGGGAAAGACAGGAGCGAGGGCCGGAAGGCCAAGAGAATGAATTGAAATCTGAAGCTGCCAGGGGCCAGGCATGGGGGATAGGGATCTCGGGAAAGTCCCAGAGACCTGGGATGGGGGAGGCTCCCAGGAGTCAATGTGGATGACCTCAGCCGAGACGCCTAACAGTGGGGACATGGAACCTGGAGAGGCCACCTCCTGTAGCCAGGGAAGACCCCCTAGTGGAGGGAAAAGGATACCCCCCCCACAAAACTTTCAATTCAAAATGTGTCCTGTCTAAAGGAAATGTAGGGACCAAGATGGAGCCAAGACTGAGGGAATGGTAAACCAGTAACTGTCCCAGCCTGAAACCCATCCCATGCGCAGGCACTAACCCCGACACGATTACTGATACCCCATTGTGCTTGCAGACAGGAGCTAGCATGGCTGTCCTCTGAGAGGCTCTACCCAGCAGCTGACTGAGACAGACGCCGACGCCCACAGCCAAACACTGGATGGAGGCTGTGTGCTCTCATGGAAGAGTTGGGCGAAGGAACTGAAGCCCTGAAAGGGATGGAAACCCCACAGGAGGACAACAGAGTCAGCTGACCTGGACCCTGGGAGCCCTCAGGGACTGAGACGCCAGCCAGAGAGCACACGAGGGATAGAACGAGGCCTGATTTGCAACTCAGTATCCATGTGGGCCTCCCAGCAACTGGAGCAGGGGCTCTCTCTTAGGCTGTAGCCCGACTGAGGTGTCCATTCCCCAACAGGGCTCCCTTGTCTGGCCTCAGTGGGAGAGGATGCACCGGGTTCGGGGGATACTCAGGGGGGCCACACTGTCTCAGAGAAGAGGGGGAGGGGGAGATGGAGGGAGGACAGAGTTTGGTATGTAAATTAATTAATTAATTTTTTAAAAGATGTGGAACTAAAGCAAAACAATTTTTTCTCTCTCCTTGGTAGCTTCTGTGCAGTACTGCCATTGTCTTTGGTCTTCTTTGAACTCCAGGCATTAACTAACAAAGACTACTGCTGCTGTGTCCTAAAGAATTCTCCATGGGGTCTGCTGGTATCCACCTATCTGGTTGGATATCTTCCCCCAGTCTTTCATGGGTAGTTTCTAGGCTGCCTATATTTCTGCTTAGCACTAAGACAAAAATAAATTACCCCAAAGCAAGTGAGTTTAATCCTGTGCCACCTCATCAAGGACAGCCCCCATACGGCATTTCGTAAAGAATAGCACAGTTTGATCCACTCTGGCATTCTTTACTTTCTTTAGACTCAGAATACCAGCTGGGCCAACCTAGTGCCCTCAGCTGCTCTTTAGCGATCATCAGAACCTGCTCTGGGTCTTTCTGCACACAAACATTATTTTCTATAACCATACTTTATTTTGTGTTTAAAACTACTTGAAATATAAAACCAACCATAATCCAGACACGGATGTGCTTGCTACTGGGATCATTTTCCACCACAGTACAGAGCAGGATTTCAATGAGGCGCGTGAGTGCCACAACCGCATTGATGTTACCTGTAGGGATCAATTCCTGCAAAGGGAAAATAATGAAATGTTTTTAAAGTTTTTCCATCTTACTTGGAGGAGAAATGAACAAAAGTATTTCACTTAATAAAAATAAATAAGAACATATACAGTATTGATATGTTTTTAATGACATCTAAACTTACAGAAAATAAACTGTGGGCACAATAAAAACATTTCTCAAAGATTTTGAGTTTGGTTTAGTGTATAACAAAGTTGTACATGATGTATTCGTATCCTCAGTCCTCTGACAAATGGTAACATGGTATACGAGAGAATAAATGATGTTCTAAGAGTAGCAGAAATGAAGCCTCTTAGAGCCATCCATTCAGTTATTTATTCTATTGATGAAAGACTAATCATATACTTAGTCATAGAGCAAGCTGGGAGAAGTAGACATAAGAGACTCGGTCCCTGAAAAGGAATGACTCTAAGACAAAACAGGAAAAGCTTAAGTGGGATAATTATATAAAGGAGCCGGTCTCAGAAGAGATATGTTGCTGTAGCACTTGGGATAGAAATAGGCCCAGAAATTAGTTTCAGGGAACCTGAGAAAAGAGAAGCAGCAGCAGCTGAACTGAATGTTCAAGGTAAATAAGGGTTAAGTAAATAGAGTTGGGTGGGATGTGTAAGGCAGGATATGTCGATACAGACTCCTCAGGAGATCCTGCAGGATGTGAAGGCAGGTGAAGATGTGGGCTGCAGTGCGTTCATTTTAGAAAGAAACCTCCAAAGGATGACTGTAAGGTAGGGAATAAGCAGGACGGGTGAGCACTTAGTCTTCACTCTCATTGTAAGATGTAGACTGCACCAGAGCAATGCTCTCCTGACGATTCAGGCAGGGGATGAGGTCAGAACTGAGGCTACTCTACAGGAAAGGCTGAGGTGAGGAGATGGTTGGAGAACAATGGAAAGACACATAAAACCATCACCAGGGAGAAAATAAACCACGTGCACTTTAGAACTGGCCACGTATAGAAATCCTGACAGCTGTGAAAAGAGAATCCATCACCTCACCTGTTACCTGCAAAGATGGAGTTATTTTGCATTATTTATTTCTATAGTATTAGAGATTTAAAACTGAAATACTGCTAAGAACTTTTATTTTCTCTATGAAGTCACCATAAATAATCTTTGTAATCTTAACTGTCTAGTTTGGTAAATTCCATAGCTTTTCTCTTTTTAAAACCATATTTTAAGATGAGAAGCTATTGAGTATCTTTCTGTATCCAGTATATTATTTTAAATCTGGCTAAGTGTGTTCACTATTGCGGAATGCTGGTCTTTCAAGACTCTTCTATATTATAATACCAAGAATTTATGATGAAAGATCTATGAAGATGTGGTTGAGAATCTGGAGATGAGGACATCATTATGTACTATCCAACTGGTAGGAAATCCTAGACCCCAAGTGCCACAGAGAAATGCCATAGAGAGAAGGCATGAGAAGCTGGAAGGAGGGATTGGAGTTATGTAGCCATGAGCCACAGAACTGGAGCCACCAGAAGACTTTTTTCTTAGTATTTCCAAGGAAGCACAGCTCTGCCAACACCTTGATGCCAGTCTCTAATCTCCAGAACCACGACAAAGTAAGGTTCTGTTATTTAAGACTCCACATTTGGGGTTGGGGATTTAGCTCAGTGGTAGAGCGCTTGCCTAGGAAGCGCAAGGCCCTGGGTTCGGTCCCCAGCTCCGAAAAAAAGAACCAAAAAAAAAAAAAAAAAAAAGACTCCACATTTGTAGTAATTTGTTTTGAAAGCCTTAATAAAATAGCACAGCATAAAGAGAGTTTGTAAAATACCAAACATTCATGTGAGTGTATAAAGACATGTGTTTAAGATATTTTAAAATCTATGTATGCTATAGTACGTGTTGCTAGTATCTGAGTGTAGATGAGCATCAGAACCCCTGGGGCTGGAGTTATAAACAGTTGTGAGCCACTCAATATGGCTGCTGGGAACTGAATGTAGGTCCTCTATAAGAGCAGTGTGTATTCTTGACCACTGAGCATCTCTCTAGCACCTAAACATTTTATAAAATATAGGAAGGATCATCCTTCTGGTCTATACCTCCACCAGAACAGAACATACGCCAAATACACATGCCTGCTCCCTACCCCACAGTCTACCTGACTCCCATGAGGTCTGCCATAACCAGGAACACAAGTGAGGTGGAAGACAGAATCTCAGGCATAGAAGATGCCATAGAAGATAAGATACCAAGCAAATGGTCCCCAAGAAACCAGCTGGAGTAGCCATATTCTAATATCCAATAAAATACTTTCAACCAAAAGTTATCAAAAGAGATGGGGAAGGACACTTCATACTCATAAAAGAAAAAATCCACCAAGAGGAACTCTCAATTCTGAACATCTATGCCCCAAATGCAGGGGCGCCCACATTTAGAAAAGAAACATTACTAAAGGTCAAAACACACATCGAACCTCACACAATAATAGTAGGAGATTTCAACACCCCACTCTCATCAATGGATAGATAATGGAAACAGAAATTAAACAGAGATGTAGAGAAACTAACAGAAGTTATGAACCAAATGTATTTAACAAATATCTACAGAACATTTCACCCTAAGACAAAAGAATATATCTTCTTCTTAGAACCTCATGGTACCTGTCCAAAATTGACCATATAATCAGTCTTGTATCAACAGATACAAGAAAATTGAAATTATCCTGTGCATTCTATCAGATCACTACAGACTAAGGCTGGTCTTCAATAAAAACAAAAGCAATAGAAAGCCAATATACTTATGGAAGCTGAACAATTCTCTACTCAATGATAACTTGGTCAGACAAGAAATAAAGAAATTAAAGACTTTCTAGAATTTAACGAAAATGAAGGCACAGCATACCCAAACTTATGGGACACGATGAAAGCAGTGCTGAGAGGAAACTCATAGCACTGAGTGCCTGCATAGAAACATTGGGGAGATCCTACAACAGCAACTTAACAGCACACCCGAGACCTCTAGAACAAAAAGAATCAAACACACCCAGGAGGAGTAGACTGTAGGAAACAACCAAACTCGGCTGAAAGCAACCAATTAGAAACAAAGAGAACACTACAAAGAATCAATAAAATTAAGAGCTGTTTCTTTGAGAAAACCAACAAGATAGATAAACCCTTAGCCAAACTAAAGGGCACAGAGTCAGAATCCTAGTTAACAAAATCAGAAATGAAAAGGGAGACATAACAGAAACTGACGAAAATAAAAAAAAAAATTACCACATCTTACTACAAAAGCCAACCACTGGATTGAAGTCAGGGATCCCTACTGAAAAGTTTGGGGGAAGGACTGAAGGAGCTGAAGGGGATGGCAACCCCATAGGAAGAACAACAGTACAACTAACCTGGAGCTCTGAGAGCTCCCAGAGACTAAACCACCAACCAAAGAGCACACATGGGCAGGTCTGTGGCCTGGCACATCTGTAGCGGAGGGCTGCCTTGTCTGTCCTCAGTGGGAGAAGATACACCTAATCCTATAGAGGCTTGATGCCCCAGGGAAGGGGGATACTGGGAGTGTGTGTGAAGGGGGTCAGAGGGGAGTATTCTCCCAGAGGCAAAGGGGAGGTAGATGAAATGGAAATTCTGGGAGGAGGGAACAACATTTGGAAATAAAAATATAATAAATAAAATAATTAAAAATGTATAGAAGTATTTGGGATTTTTTAAAGGTCTAGAAACTATGATTTAATACAAATATTCTAGCTAAATTTTAGCTTTTAAGATATTTGTAATTTAAGCATTATAAAAGCAAAGAAGGCTGGGTATGTAAGGAAGATGCTTATGACCTGGAGTTTGGGAGGTGGAGGCAGGAGGATCAGAAGGTCAAGTTCTTCCTCAGTTACATAGTGGGTTCAAGGCCAAAGTAAATGAACAAACAAATAGTAAATAAGTAAATACATAAAAAACAAAGATAAAGAAAAACTGACTTTGTTCATTCCAGCATTGTGACTGTAAATTTAATTGAGTAGTACAGAATCTTCAGAAAATAGAGTCAGACAGAGAATTACTGTGCTGTTACCTTGCATTTCTTCCTGCGAAACTCTAGAGAAGGCTGCACTAGCCAGTTAAAAAGTTCTTTCAGCAGATTCTGATGTTCTAGTTCATTTAGAGGCTCTTTCAGTGAGTTCAACCATGAAGCCACAATTGGTTCCCATCCTAACTGTGAAGGCTCCAAATAAATCATGCCGCAGCGACTCACGGTGGCTGGCTGCAGAAGAAGCACACATTTCCTTTTTCCATTTGCAAAAAGGATTGCTTTTCCATGAGTGGTCCCTGACCAGTATAGCGAATACTTCCACATCCTTTCAGGATGTCGGTTATACGTGCCTGTTTTTATACTCTAAAACACGCTACGTGTTTCCAGTACACAAAACTATTTCTCGTCAGGTCCCTAGGCATCTTGTACCTATTCGTGTTTAGACATCTTCCGATCATGATTTGAAATAACCAATCCTAACTAATCTCCCTGAAGAAGTCTTGAGTCTTCTGCAAAACTAGGTCCAGCAAAACATCTTCTGATGTCTTCCTGTTGCCATGGCTCCCATGGATACTCAGCCCCCGCCCCATGCTCTGAGGGCACTTACATGTAACTGTGTGTTCATTTATTCATTAGCATGTGCTCCTCCTCCTTAAACATACACCATCCTAGTCATCTGTCTATCCAGTGCTAAGTCCGTCTTAGGACACAAAATAAAATACTTTGATTCAATAAATGAATAAACAAACTATAAACTGAATATTATATATATATTACGAACTTACCGAAGCCTGTGAAAGGTCCATTGTTTCAAAGATGAGGCTCATTTGAGGGGACATTTGAATGATTTCTCCGCTCATAAGGCAAAGCTAAAGGCAAATATTTTTCAAATATTTTAAAATTTAGATAGAATTGATTTGTTTACAGATAAAAGATGTGTTGAGATATAAAGGCATGAATGGATGGAAGCCAGAAAAAATCCTAGTCTAGCCCTGTGTTTATGATGCCTCCTTAACTTCTTTAATCTAAAACATTTCCTGTTCTATCAAATATGTTCAAAACTTGAATTTACCAATTACATCCTATCTCTCAAATTCTTTTCTTTTCCAGCATCATCATCATCATCATCATCATCATCATCATCATTAAAACTACCTTATCTCAAGTTCCTTGGCTTAGAGATCATTACATTTAATACTATTAGTGACTATTATTATCGACTATTCTTATAACAAATTAATTTCACTACAAAGTCTCAACCACCCCCCTTTCTCTCTTGTTTCCTCTCTGCTCCTATAATCTTCATTCTAGACTCGTGTTTACTCTGTTTAGTCATATGCCAACAATGAAGCAGCTAACGTTTCTGGATTCAGCTCTTTAGGTATAAAATAGAGTGGCAAAGAGTTGTATTGCATAATACGACAGCTGCTAGCTGTACAGGGCTATTCGGATTTAACTTACCAATGTAAAATTAAACACAGTTCCATTCTTCCAACACCTTTGTTTCCTTGCTGCACAAGATGAAGCAAGGGCCTTATTCATGCATACCAGCCAGCACCCTACTTCGAAGCTATCTCCCTACCCCAAGTTCCGTTCTTCAACTACACTAAGCAATTCTGCAAATGTGTTGACAAGCCACAAGTGACTGAATGATGTCTACCTTAACAGTGCAGAGTTTCCAGAATTGTAGAAAGTACCACTTGAGAGAAGTAATCCAGAATACTTTTAAATGTGTATCGGATGACACTGTGAACACTGTTCTACTTGCTCTGGAGTTAGGAAGTCACACCAGCATCACCCTCACTCTGCTGCGCTGCCACTATCAAACGCCGACCGTGGCAAGCCTTGCTTTTGCTGCCGCCTGCTAGGCCTGGAGGATTTTCTCACCAAAGTACTCCATTCCTGGCCCAATTTCAGACTGGGCCAGTGTTCATGAGGTAAGCGTTTCAGAGGAATAGCATCTTATGGTCCTAACCATCCTGTCTTCACTTATTTTGACTTACTCTGCTCCAGACATTCATTCCATATATCTGGAAATTTATCTCTGCGGGAAAAAAACCCTACGTAGTTCTGAACGATTTGATTCAAGCATCTTAGCTCTGCCCACAGCTCCATCCAGTTCTCTTGCCCGTTAACATCAGATACTCCTTCTTTCCTGTTATTAGAGAAGGGATACATTCCTCCTAATGTATCCTGATTCTGGGTCTCACTCCCTCTTGCCTCATCTTGCTGAGGAATGTCTTCTCACAGCTGCTTTTACTTCCTTCCTTCGGTAAGTTCTGCTGTGCGCGCAGTGCTTCTACTATGCGCATGCCGTTAGCTTTAGAGTCTGGGTGCATTTTCAGGATCACACCATTCCTCCACCTATGCCCAGGCTGCTTGTGTGTAGCGAATATTTAGCAAAGACAGCCTTTGGTAGAATGGAGTGATTCTAGCCTTTTAAATTAACCCGGTCCTCAGTGCTACCTACATATGCTTCTGTGCTCAGTAAGCCAGAAGCTCTCAGCCTTCCTAATGCTGCAGTCCTCTAACACAGCACCTCATGCTGTGGTGCCCTCAACCATAAAGTTATTTTGTTGCTACTGTTATGATGCTATGTAATACAGATTTCTGATAGGCAGGATCTCTGATAAGTGACCCCAAAGGGGCCTCAAGTTGAACCCACAGCTTGAGAAGCACCGCTAAGCAGATCTACTTCCCAGCTTTCACCATGGCTAATTAAAATGGCTTCGTTTCTTCTGAAAAGAACTGAGGCTCACCACTTCATGAACACAAGTCAGTACAAGGACTGTATTTTATTTGTCACCACCAACTCTGTGTAGCCAAACTGTGTATCAGATGACACTCCCTGCATCTGATGTGAGAGCAGCCTTCTGTGTGAGTTTAAATTCTTACATTTCATTCTGCGGATTAAGCCTCCTTTCTGAATCATCAACACCTGTCTGTTTACTTTTCTCTCTCACTGCGATCAATACTACTGAATGACAACTATGACCACAATGATAAAGTGTTTAAACATACATTTGGGTACTAATTAAATGAACTCACTATTTAGTAAGATAGTCTTTTCATGTATTTATTTAAAAAATCTTGGGTGGGGGAAATGGCCCAATGGTAGAGTTCTTGCTCAAACATCTGCCCAAGGATTCAGTCCTTAATGCTACAAACTAAGTACGGAAATAAACGGAGACATCACAGAGTAGATACTAATACAGACATAAAAGAGAATAAGGAATAAAGTAGAAAACAGCACAGACACCTTATGTACATAGATCAAAACAGGAGAGAACTAAAGAATGAGTCCACTAACATGAACTTCAAAATGCGCTAAAACCAGTTATTACTTATTAAGTGATGACTTCTAGAAAATATACTGACTTGTAAGGTACATGAGAAACCTTTGGGTGCAGAGAATTTTCCGCATCTTTATTTTGGTAACAGCTGTGAAAATGTTCAAATCCACTAAAATCATAGCATTCAGGTTCTGGAATTTTATGTCCACTTATTCTCAATTAAAAGAACCATTATAAGACTTCCACTGTCAAGTTCTTTTGTATACCTCTCATGTCCCAGGGTAGAATTATACAGATAAACACTAAAGTAGTATTTAATGTTTTTTTAAAAAAAGAAATGAGACTTTATGTTCTTCTCACTTCTATAAACGTCTATCTGAAATTATTGGGTTGAAGTAACTTGAATTACTCTTTTTCATGTGTCTGAGGTTTATGGTCACATGAGCATCTGTCACCCCAGTGCACAGTGACAGTGAGTGAGCAGCAGATCAGGCGGGTGCTGGAAATTGAACACTGATCCTGAGTCCTCAGTCCTCTAAAGAGTTGCCAGTGTTCTTAACAGCTAAGCAATCTCCCCAGCCCAACTTAATCTTTTAGTAGATTACTATGGTGGTTTGATTAAGAATGGCTCCCATACGCTCATATATTTCAATGCTCACTTACATATATTTGAATGACTGTGTCACCAGGCTCTATTTGAAACGATTAAAAGGGTTAAGTGTGGCCTTGTTGGAGGAAGTGTGTCACTAGATGTGGGCTTTGAGATTTAAAACCCCACGTCAAGCACAGAGTGTATCTCTCCTCCCCACTCCCCTCAAGGATCACTGTGCAGTTCTCAGCTATGGCTCCAGTGCCTGCCCACCTCCACTCTCTCTGTCACAATGATAATGGTCCAGCCCTCTGAAACTGTAAGCAAGACCCCAATCAAATGCATTCTTTTCTAAGAGCTGCCTTGGTCCTGTTGTCCCTTCCCAGCAATAGAACAGGGACTAGCACAATTACCTTGTTAACACAGTAGCTTTAATATAACACGCATGTATTCCATGAAAAACAGAAGACTATGGCATAATCTTTGCTGAGAAGATAATTAATAAACATATTCAGTTTTTATACACTTTAGTTTAAATATCTAATCTTACAATGGCTTAGTTTTATGTGAACAAGCTGTGCTTTAAGTAATAGCGATTTACCTTTTTGTTATCATCCAGTACTGTATTCATGCTCTCTATCCACAGAGTATCAATGGGGCCATCGAACACAACCCATTTCCGGTCAGGTGATTCCGCTAAGGCAAATTCTCTAAACGTGTTTGCCACGATACCATCCGTCCACTGAGGAGACAGAGGAAAAGCTGAAAGGCTTCCTTCACAAAATAAATTGGATTTACCTCTTTTAAACATAGAAATACTTCTAACTACTTGCTTTAAGATGCACTGTTTATAGAAAAGGTTAGCTTGTAGATTACCTCATGAGACACTGGGTCAAACTGCCCAAAAAGTTGGCCCATAGTAATTGATTTGGGGTTTACAGTCCTATACATGACCTTTTCTTCGTCTCCATAGTTGCGTTCATTCATAAGAGTTAAAGTGTCAGCCAGAATATGCAGCACTTCTGTCTTAGCAGCAAAAGGCTCTCCTACCAACATGAAACTATGAGAGAGAATTATACAGGCAGATGGTAAAAATATGACCAACCAAATTATTTGTATCCACATAGAAAACATCGCTCTGTGGTAATCCCCATATATATTTTTTTTTTAATTTCTAAAATGTTTCCCCAGATATGATGAAAATATGTCTAACTTCTAAACTGATCAAGTCTACACTAAATTTTCCACATTCATAACCCTCAAAGATGGCATATAGTAGAATCTCTCAAAATGACAGTAAAATTTTATTATCTCTATATTCTTAAAATAAAAGCCATGAGAAGAGTTGTTTCTAAAGCTTTTGATGGCTATGGTGATTACAAGTGCTCTTTGCCATAGATTTCCAGACCTCCTCCTGCCACACAGGCCTCTTTGCCACTCCTATAGAAACATCAGGTGTCTAATTCCAACCAAGGTCATTCACGGTAGATAATTGCCAGGAAGGGAACCCACAGAGCTGTCTCCCCTCTGGCAAGAAGGGGACTGGAGGGATTGAGATGTGGCTACTTTTTGTGACTAGGATAAACAGAGTTCGCCCTGCTAACCTATGAATGGACATACAGAACGAATGACAGATCAGCCTTGGCATTGTAAATAACAGTGTCGCTTAGCACATCAGGGAAGAAAACTGAGACATAACGCATTGGCTTAGAAGCCAGGGCAAATTAACTGTTCCCAAAGGACAAATGATTGACCATTTTGTGCAGTGGTAGAATGTTTGATAAATCTAATCATTCAGGTAAATTGGAAGACATGATCTAGCTGGGGAAGGGGAAAGGGTAGTGAATACAGTGCTGTTAGGCACACTGGAGAGACATCTGCATTTTAACAAGAAACTGTAAAGATGGAGCCCAGGGGCCATGAGGGACAGGTCTGTCTGCAAGTGGGCGTGAAGGAGAAGGAAGGGAACCTGTAGGATCCTCATCTACGCCGGCAAACAAGAAAACGTCCAACAGTGAAAATCTAGAAGGTATAAAGGATCAAATCAAGGACAGGGCTATTTTATCACAGTATTAAAATCTGTGAAGGATTAATATGGGTCTCAGGATCGAAGTCCCCCATCCTTTGGGAGTTGGCCAGTAGATACCCCAAACCATGAGCACTATAGAAGTGCATGTACTACTATGTCTTTTCTTGCACATTCAAAACTATGATGAAGGCTAATTTATAAATCGGACATAGTAAGAGACTAGCGATAGCTGGTCATAAAATGGAATAATTATAATAATATACTTTGAGAGGATTTTATGACAGTGCTCTCTCTCCAAACATGAAATTGTCCCTTTGTGTTTTCAGACCGCGGTTGATCGACTGTGGTAACCTAAGTGTAGAAATGGGAAGTGCAGGTAAGGAGGGCTGCCACAGCCATTTCGGGAGGAAACAAGACTCCACGCAAACTGGCCGGGGGTGTAGAGTCGACTAAGCCGGTAGGGCTAAGGTTACCACAAGGATTTAGAGAAGTATAGCTGTACTTAGGGCAGATGGAGGATAAAACATATAAAAGCTGACTATAATTCTTGGAAGATGGTGACTGGTTTCTACCTCCTGAGTCTGGGCTAACAGCGCATATGTGTGCTCAACCCGGGATGTATAAGGACTGGTTTACTATTCCCTCCTTTTAGTATGTGTTTCCAATTTTGCATAATACAAATGTTTTTATTTTAACTTTTCAAAAACAGTGATTATTAGACCCCCCAACTTTCAGAAAACAGGAAATGGCTGGAATCATTCTTCAGTCACTAAAAATAACACTTTTCTTTCTTGTTACTATATGCATATTGAGGAAAAAGACATAAATAGGAAGAACGACCTTCCAAATGTTAAGTCAAGTCCTGTGGAAAGCAGCTGATTAGAAAGACCCTCCAGGAAACAAAAATCAAGCAGAATCAGGTCCATGATATTATAAAGAACATCAAGTTTACACATTTTAAGAGTTCTTTTAAGAAAAAATATTCATATAGTTATGAATACAAAATTACATATCCACCTTACAAAATAAGTTATATACATATTATAGCTGCTTGGATGGTTCCCTATAAAGACAAGGTCCTAAAGTTTATACGGCATTAGTTTCACAGTAAAAGCATATCTGAAAATGGGACTATCAGGTGCCCAAGTGGATTTCAGAATTGTTACCTAACAATGTAAGCTCTGTTTGCTTCAGTTTCTGAGACAGGATCTTCATATACAGGCCATCCTGGCCTGGAATTCAGGACCCCCTGCCTTGATGCTCACAAGTAGGAGTACAAGTGTGCATGTCCTCTCCTGCTGCTTTGTTTTTTGCTGTAAGCTCCTGAGAAGCAGCTCCCTAGCCTTCCTAAAAAGTTTATCGCTTCTTTTTGTTCTTTAGTTTAAAACAACACTAAACTACGACAGATAATCAATATTCTTACCCATGTCGAACAATCATCATTTCATATGTCTGAATAATTTTTTCAAGAAAAAATTTAACAGGCTGAAGATTTTGTGTTTCGCAGGCTTCATATGCACATTCCAAAAATTCCTGAAATAAAGTAAAATGTGTTTCTATAAAGTGTTATTATCATACAGGAAGAATTTTTCAAATTAAAAAGAATAAATAAAACTGAAATGCTTTTAATATTAATGATCATCGCGTTGGATATTTGTTTAAATAAGAACCATTATTTTTAATGGTGTTTGCCAAAATTCTGTTTTTGGTTCAGAAACAAAAGAATATGCTAGATAACCCCTCACACCATAGCAGCTATGAATAAGCAGAGAAGCTAAAATATCGGTAAAAGTTAAAAAGCCACAGGCACTATTGCTGCAAATCATTCTGATGGGACTTAAGTTCAGAAATGGGTTAGTCTTTCCTGAATGTCTTGGCAGGTTTCATGTCAACTCAACTCAACCCAAACTAGTCATCTGAGAGGAGGGAAGCTCAATTGAGAAAATGCCGCTACACGACCAGGCTGCAGGCCAGCCTGAAGGGAATGCTCTTACTTAGTGATTGGTATGAGAGGGCCCAGCCCACTGTAGGTGGTATTGCCCCTGGGCTAGTGGTCCTGGGTTCTATAAGAAAGCAGGCTGAACAAGCTGTTGGGAGCAAGCCAGCAAGCAGCAGGCATGGCCTCTGCATCAGCTCCAGCAGGCATGGCCTCTGCATCAGCTCCCGCATTCAGGTTCCTGTCCTGCTTGAGTTTTTGGTCATGACTTTCTTTTGATGGTGAATTCTGATATTAAATGTAGGTTAAAGAAATCCTTTCCAGTTGGATGTGGTGGTGCATACCTTTTATCCCAGAACTCAAGAGACAGAGGCAGGTAGATCTGAGTTTGGGATCAGCCTGGTCTACAGAGTTCCAGGATAGCCAGGGCCACACAAAGAAACCGTGTCTGAAACAAACAAACAAACAAACAAATCCTTTCCTCCCCAAGTTGATTTTGGTCATGATGTTTCATCACAGCAATAAAAACCCTCACAAGATACTGGGCAAACACAACTACAACTATGTTATGTGATATCATGTCATGGCATGTGATATGTCATGTTATGTCATGCTAGCATGGCCGCTTTAATGTTCATACTTTTAATCCCAGCACTTATGAACAAAAGCACATAGATATAAATCTATGAGTTTTAGGCCAGTCTGCTCTACATAGTGAGATCCAAACCAGCCAGGGATACACCGTGAGACCCTGTCTCAACCTACCTCTCCTCCCTTCTGTTGAAGGAAAGGACCTATAATATAGCTGGATCGCACACAACACAAGGAAAAAGAAACCAAGATCAAGCTATGCCACTCTTGGGCATATACCTGGATACTTTGTTCTATCACAGAGACATCTGCTCAACCATGTTTATTGCTGCTCTGTTCATAATGGCTAGAAACAGAAACAACTTAGATGTCCCTCAACAGAAGAATGGATAAAGAAAATGGGGTACATTTACACAGTGGAGTATTTTTAAAAAATGAGATCATGAAATTCATAGGTAAATAGAACTAGAAACTAATCATCCTGAGGGAGGGATCCCAGACGCGGAAAGACAGCGATGGTACTGTGCCCATCTGCTTCTATGTGGATGTTAGCTGCCAAGCAAGGTTGCTACCAACTTTAAAGAGCAAGCTATAAATATGTTTTATGCAAATCCCAGGAAAAGTATATCTATCGCCTTCAAACAACAAAGAAAACAAGGGAAAAAAACCAAATTGCAAAGAAAACAATGAAAATAACGTGAGTTACACCTTACATATCAATAATTGATTTGGGTCTGACTCAGCAGATAAGGCACCTGACACCCACCAAGCCTAACAACTTGAGTTCAGTCCCTGAGAGCCACATGCTGGAGGAAGAGAACTGACTTCTGCAAGCTGTTCTCCAATCTCCATGTGAGAGCCGTGGCATGCATGTTCGCATGTGCACACACATGCACATACAAAAAGTAATTTTTAATGGCTTTGAATGCAAATGGATTACACGGTCCAATAAAAATGCATCAAAGGACTGAATGATTAACAAACACAAAACCAAAGTATTCGCTGTGTGTTTCATCTTATAGGGCACTCACAGAGCGAAACCACGTGGATGAGAAAGATAAGCTGTGAAAATAAAAACACTTATTATAAATAGTAAATAAATATTTACAAATAGTAAAAGGCCAAAAAGACAAAATAAGCTGAAAACTATAAAAATATTTAAAAATTAGAAAATAATAAAAAATAATAAAACATACAAAGTGTTCGACAATGACAAAGAGGATAGATTTTCAAAAACAAAACAAAACAAAATGCCAAGGCAGTTATAAAAGTACAGCCACCGCTGGTCATACACAGCAAACACTAAGGTTTGCAGCAGGCGTGGATTACGAGACACCGATAGTAAAGGGTGCTAGCATTCTCCTTCCATTATTTAGCAGACAAGCCAAACATCAATTGGATTCAGAAACAAACTGAATTACACTTGAGTCCAAGTAAAACTAATAGATCTCAACAATCTTCCCAAGTAGCAATAGAATACAAATTCTTAGGCATACATGGAAACTTACAAAATGGACCATGTATTAAGCTACAAACTAAATCTTAACAGATTCAAAATAAAAGCATACTAAGTATCTTTAAAATTTTTCCCATTTCAAGTTTGATTTAAATTTTGTGTACTTCTGTGGTCATAATAATCACAGGGGTTTTGCTAAATCTTTTAAAAACTAATATTAATGCTTATCAAACTCTTCCAGAAGTTTTTGAAAAATAAGGAATGACTGCAAAGTCCCCTCCAAAACCATCCACACAGACTGAGGCCCCAACTTAATATCAGATGGTAAATAATCACACTATCAGTTGGATTTCTGTACGGAGTAAATGATTCTCATGGGTTCACTTACTTGGTAGTCAGCTTCAGGAAGCTTAATACCAGGAAATAAATCACTAGTTATTCCATTAAATAAAGGTATGTCGTGTGAGAGAAACTTTGGTTCATTTACATCTTTAATTGATCGAAGAAGCTAAAATCACAAGAGGACAATGTAATTAATCGCCTGCACTTACACACACTTAGCCAAAGTCGGTTGATTTTACATCGCTCCTAGAATCCCCACAATCAGAAACCTTGCTTATCAGAGCCAAGGGCCGTTACACAAAGCATAAAGTACACTAGACAACCCAACTTACCATTTCAGTCTCACCTCTCAATTGCTTGTCACAGCTCTTGGGTGATCTCACTAGGGTCAGCTTCCCACCCAGGTGGCCACAGTGCACATACGTGGTTAATACTCACCAGTATGTCCTCGTTTTCATTGGGGTATTTCAATTTTAGGTTCCCAGCTGCCACTAACACGGCTTTCACTGCTCGCATCCCATAGTCGTAATGGAACTGCGAGGACAGCTGCTCGGAGCACAGCCGGTAGGTCATCACTATCTTCACAGACAGAGGCTTTGCGTTTAGAAACCCATAGGAGTAAAGGGAGATTTCTGCGATGAGGGCGTAGTTTGGAACCATCATAGCTACTGTTCTGAAAAGAACCTGAGGCATATGATAAATGCAATACATTACTGATGTAAAAGAGGCCATTTTTAAAGCTGAGCAGAAGCAGGATCCAAAGGGGTGGACAGTCAAGTTTATTCTCTAAATGCAACATCTACTTAGGAAGGATTTTTTTCAGCAGTAGTTAAATTTGTTTTTGTGTACTCGATAGTTTGGGACGTCTAAAACCACTTTTGGAAGCTGGGCACAGAAGCACAAATGTGGAATGATGGCTGCTCTAGAGACGGACACAGGAGGATTACAAGTCCAGTGCCAGCCTTGGCCATTTAGTGAGACTGTCTCAAGACTGTGAGGGCTGCTTAGTGTGTGTGAGTCCAAGCCCCTGCATCACCAAACAAACCAGGGCTTGGAGCTTAACTTATACCACATGGGAAAGGGAAGAAGGAAATGACCAACAAACAAACTTATACTCCCAAAACATCACCTTGAGGTTGTCTGGCAATTCAGAACGTCCTGCATAGCCAGGATTCATGGTGATGGCCACAAAACAGTTTGGATTGAGCCTAAGTTCTGTCCCTTCAAAGACAAACACTTCCAGTTTCTGCTGAATAGCTCTCTGGATGCAAAGGATCTGCTGTGCCACCACGGACAGCACTTCCAGTTCAATGCGGTTAAATTCATCAAAGCAAGCCCAGGCGCCTGAAGAAGCCAGGCCTTTAAAAAACTAAGGAGACAGGAGGCAGATGGTGAATTTTTTTTTTTAAAGACATTTGACCTTATAACTCAAAATTAAAATTAAGCTTAAAAGACTCCAAGAGGAAAAGGCTCCAAGGATATTCATTATCTTCACCACTAAAATCAAAGCTCAAGTACCACATAAAATACAATCCAGGACTATTGGCATGGGGACTGGCTCAGTGTGCCCGGCAGACCTAGCTGGAAGCCTGTGACATGTGATATTACCTTTCCCATCGCTAGATAGTCCAGCCCGTCGGAGCAGTTGAACACGACACACTGCACAGCAAGGGCTTTCGCCAGGTCCTTGGTGGTCTCCGTTTTTCCTGTGCCCGCTGGCCCTTCTGGAGCACCTCCAAGGTTTAAATAGAAGGCACCTATCTGGAAAAGAAAACAGTTTGGGTGAAAAGAATGCATGATTAGCTAAAACAAGTAAACAAACCAGACAGCTATTGGCCACATGAAGTTATTTGTATTTGTAGCTTCGGGGAAGCCAGGTGTTACTATATTGTTATCTTTTTAACATAGAATTTTATGACTATACAAACAGAAAGTTTAAAGGGCCTACAGCTAGTAAAATGTAACAGAATCTCTTTGTTGTGTAATTCTTCACATGTACTAGTTCCCCCTTCAAAAACAGAGAGACTAGCTCTGAGGCAGTAAAATTAACTCCGGATAGTTTTCTTCAGAAAGGAGATGTGGAGGTTTGGGTAGAAGATAAGGAAGACCCTCTCCTGAGGGCCAGTCACAAGGAGGGTAAGTGCCTGGCACAGTGGCTGTGCCCTTTACAGTATGTTCTCTACTCTCTGCATCTTCAAAGGACTGCTCTGTGTTTCTCTGACCACTGCCGTGGCTTTCTACTTTGTCTATAGTTGGTACGCATTCTCCTTCCTCGTTAGTCAGAGTTTTTTTTTTTTTTTTTTTTCTTTTTTTCAGAGCTGGGGACCGAACCCAGGGCCTTGCGCTTGCTAGGCAAGCGCTCTACCGCTGAGCTAAATCCCCAACCTGTTAGTCAGAGTTTTACCTCAGCAGTGTGTGAGTCATTTCTCTAATCACATGCACAATAATCCTCATGTCATCTGCTACTAGAGAGCTCGCCTTTGCACTTTAACTACTCGGCATTTAGGGAGCTGCTGTTTCTTCACACCTGCCTCAGTTCCTGGGTTGGGTTGGCAGATGCGGCCAATGAAAATGCACAGGGAAACTTAAATTTCAGATGAACAATGGATGGTTTGTTAAAAGTTCCGTCGCTTCTTCCCTTAGAGAACACACACACACACACACACACACACACACACACACACACTAAATGGTTAGGGAAGGATAAGTGCATTTGGCTATTAAAGATAAGTTAATAAAAGAGGGGCTGGAGAGACGACAAAGCAGGTAAAGGCATTTGGTACCAAACCTAACAAGCTGAGTTTACTCCCCAGATCCCATAAGGTAGGAGAGAACAGACTCCTGGAAGTTGTTCTATGACCTGGGTACAGGCAGCACCCCACTCTCACACACATGCACACATAAATAATTGTAAAAAAATGTTTTAAACAAATGATAGCATATATTAAATTTGGAGAAGAAAATTTTCTGTACCAAAAACTAATGTTTAACATGTGAACAACGTAACATAAGTGCATACCAATGTTCTGTAACATCTGTCAGTTAAAGGAGTTATGACAAGTCGTGGTGAGTTACCAAGATACTCATAAGCGTATTTGACATTGCAGTTGACAATACGAACTCGAGCGTTCTCATATTCCCAGTAATAACGAAGTTGAGCGAGCCACTGGAAATCTGTATCATGTGAGACACCTAGAAAGAATGCAATAAAATTATCAAGTGAAAATAATTTGAAAAGTAATATTTTATTGTAACAGCAAGTATTAAAATAATTTGTTTTCAAATTAAGGAAAAGATCATTCACCAAGAAATTGTGGTGACTGCCTTTAATCTGAGCAATCAGAGGCATCAGAGACAGGCTATCCTGTGAGTCTGAGCCAAGCCTAGTCTACATAGCTACTTCCAGAACAACCAGGACCACACAGAGAAACCCTGCCTTGAAAAACAAAAAGAAAGCAAACCAAAGAGTATTCAAAAAAAATCTTAAGAAAAAACCCATGTCTTGGTTTCTTAGTCACTATCAATTCTTTACATTTTATATTAAAGAAATGGTCACCTACCCATATCAATCATGTCCATGACAACATCTCTAGCGTGGACATCAATCGTAACCAAAGCCCCCAGAGTGATCCTGGTCTGCTTAGATAACTTCCCTCTCACCAGCTCCACAATGTCATTTAGTTGATACTGGAGTTCCTTGTAGTACTTCTTTAACCCCTACAAAATGGCAGCAGTTTAATTGGCATTGCACACACACACACACACACACACACACACCACACTCACACATACACACACACACAACACACACTCACACACACAACACACACATACACACACATACATACACACACAACACACACACATACACACACATACACACACATACATACACACATACACACACACAACACACACACTCACACACACATACACACATACACACACACACACGCACAGTTATGCCTAGAACATATATCTTATGCATATACTTATTTATGGAATAACTTTGACTTCACAGTCTACTTCAAAATATAAGTGAGTTACAGAGTGGATTTGTGAAAGCCTAGTAAAAAATAACAAGCTTTCAAAAATGTTAATGCTACATATAGAAGTTGCAGATTACTGACAAGAAAATGAAAAAATATGGAACGAGAAAAAGAATGCTGTTGTTTTAAATCAAATGATACTTTACCTCGTTTCCACCACTTATGACTTCCTGTGTCTCAGAAGTCCAGAACATCTGAGACACACAAAGAACAACCTGGCCAGGCCACTCTCTGACCCAGTCTTTCCTTGCAGATTCTGGGTAAGCCTGAATAATTAAAATAAATTTCTGTTTTAAAAGGTTACAAGAGGAAGGGGAGCTGAAAACATCTAACAAATTTTAAATTCTTTTGCTGGGTTAGTTGTCCAGTTTTTGGTGAACAATACAAATTATTTCTATTATAAAGAACATATAAAGTTTCACTAAACCATTTGAAAAGTCATACATAAAGAGGGTGAAAGTTATGAGATGGGTTTATGTTTAAGTATAGTTTATGAATGTACAAAGGCTTGAAAACAAATCAAAAATACATATTGATGTCAAATTATAATTAAAAAGGAAAATTGCTGGTTAATGTTGTCAACTAGAATCACCAGGGAGACAGGCCTCTGGTGTAACTATGGGGTATAACTTGATTACAACCCATCTTAGCTGTGGGTGGGACTATTCACTGGGCAGATGACTCTGATGTGTATACAGAAAGAAAGCTAATCACTAGCAAGCACTCATGACTCTCTTCCTCCTTGCTATGGCTGTAGTGTGGCAGCTGCTCTTGGCTCCTGCTGTCTGGACTCCCTTGTCACAATGGACTACACCTTGAATTGTGAGCTAAAATAGACACTTCCTTAAGTCGTTTAGATGAGGTTATTTTTATCATAGCAACATAGCAACTAAGACAAAGACCACATAGTATGTTAAAAAAAAAAACTGGGCTAGTAGGTAGAAGGTTTATGTCACTTATCTATAACTTTTCCAAAAACTCATGTAACCAGGATATACAATTACACTTATTAAATGATATGCACCGTAACAATCTGTACATTTGAATTTGAAATATGCTTTTTTTTTTTTTCGGAGCTGGGGACCGAACCCAGGGCCTTGTGCTCGCTAGGCAAGCGCTCTACCACTGAGCTAAATCCCCAACCCCAATATGCTTCTTTCTATTCCTAATACTTTCATGTTTCAAAGCTTTAAATGTATTTTGGAAGGAAGATTTGATAGTTTAAAAGTAGCTTGCTTTGATAACAAAGTGGGGACAGCAAATACAAATTATAAATTAAAAAACTTTATAGAATATATTTTCAAGGTGATGCTAATGAAAAATATTCATTAAAAATACATTAAACATAATATAGAGATATTATTTATGAGATGTTTCTTATTGAGATACTTATAGCTACATTCAAATAACAAAGCAATGTAAGCGATAAGTAAAAGTAGTGATTGCCAGATGTGTGCTGGTACACTTCTCTGCCAATGAAGGCATTCCATCGTAGGTAATGTTGATGCTTTCCTACATGTTTTTAGTTTGTTTGGAATCACAGAGAAAGGAGAAGAAATAAGATTCAATTGTAAAAAAGCAATGATGCTGCAGAAGAGCCAGTCAAGAAAATGAGCCCTGGGCTAGAGAGGTTACGAAGTGTAAACACTCCTCCAAATGACCAGCGTCCAGTTCCCAGCACCCATGTCTGGCAGTTCGCACCTGGCAGCGTCTCCAGGTCCAAAGGGATGTGATGTCTCTGGCCTCCGTGGGCACTTGCACTGATGTGCACATACTCTCACACGGAGACACATAAATACTACACATAATTAAAATAATGATAATTTTGAAAGAGACGCTTCACAGGGCCCTTTAAGAGAAAGCTGCCTCACTCTTGCGGTGACTTCCTGGAATTAGGTAGCAAGGGCTTTCAAAACTACTCCCACGGCACAACTGCTCCTTTGTGGTGTTAAAAGCAGAACGAAGTAATGCATGCATTTCAAGATTAGAATATTTTGATTAGCGTTAAGTGAGGTACATAAAAGTATCCAGGTGCTATATTTCCTTCAATTCGTAATGTTCATCTCATGAGTGTTCATCTCATTTAGAGTTTTAAGTCGTTAAGCCTCAAAAGCAACAATGGACTGAATAATTTATTTAACACCATGTTTGAGAGGGTCTGATCAGCAAATATTAAAGCACATGGCTGTCTGCCTACTAGAAATGTGTAAGTAACACTGCAGGATTCTATTTGCTGTGTTTTGAAAGGGTTTGACTCACTATGGTGGGGGCGGGGATAAATGCCAAAGTGCAGGTGTGAAGATCAATAGGCAACACATGGGAATCAGCTCCCCTTTTCCATCCTGTGGATTTCAGGAACACAAGTCAGACCATCAGGCCCCAGCAAGACCCATCACCTGGTCAGCCAGTCCTGTGGTTTTGTTTGTTTGTGTTGTTGTGAGATAGAGTTACTTTGTAGTTGTTGTGTTGTAGTTACTTTGTGTTGTTGTGAGATAGAGTTACTTTGTAGTAGTTGTGTTGTAGTTACTTTGTGTTGTTGTGAGATAGAGTTACTTTGTAGCCTGAAATGCAACTGTGGAAAGCAGGTTGGCCTCTAACTCTGAGCTGCACACCATCCTCAGCTTCTCCAGTGCTGACACTGTAGCTGTGAGCTGATGTGTCTGGTACATTTCAGTTTTGACATTTATAAAATAAAATTCTGATCTTTCACAAGCGTCCACAGACCTACTTCTCAGCATTCCCTCAGAATAAATCTCCCCTATACACTCCTGTCAAAAATATTAAAGTAATTCTTGAGACCTCCTCCCCCTTTTACTGTACAATCGATTTAAGACCTGTTAAAATTGGATACAAGTAGATTTCTCTAATAGTGTCTAATTCCCTCCATGCCTCCACCACTTGTTTAGTGTCAGCCGGCACCATCTATCTTCTAGGCTCTCCTAATTTGTCTTCCTGTTCTGATAGTCTACTAATCCGTTCTTTATACCATAGTCCAAGTGGTATAAAAATATAAACCAGAGTATGGCTTTCTCCTGACAGAAACACTCCTGACCTTCATGTGTAAACAAAATGACCCCCTGTGCATCTTCCTTCCTTCCTCCCTCGATCTTCATTCTCCGTTACACTCACTCTTCTGTTCCGCACACAGAAGTCTTCTGATGGTTTCTCATGAAACCATTTTTGTGTTTAGGGCCTTTACACGGGATACCGATATGTCTACTCTTTATTAAGCTATTTTCTCTTTTCTTTCATATCTCAAACTCGGGCTAACTTCCTTTGTAAGCCTATCCCTGCCCTCCCCCATTCTAAACAGATATACTTTACTTCTCTCTGCTAATACATTTTCCTTTTATAACATACTGTTGTATGTGTTATGAAGTATACTGTCTCGTCAATTCTTACTTGTAATGTTAGAAACACAGAGGAAAATAATGTTCACCAAATGAACAAATGGCAGCATCTGTAGACTACAGATCATCCATTTAATCCTAGGAAGCGTACCAGTCTAGATGCAGCAATCACATCATGGATACTTCTGAGCATTAGGTCTTCTACTTGAATGAGCCATTTCTCTACGGCACCCCTCGCTGCAGACGTGGAAATCACTGAAATCAGCTCCACTCGTTCACCCTCAGAGCTGTACATGGCTTTAATATCCAGATTAGTCAGGAACTCCAACTTAGCGATGCCCTCAAAGCATTTTTTTAAGTGTGGCTGAACTCTGAGTGGATCTTTGGTCTCTGACAAAATCTCTAGCATTTCATCATTAGATAAAAAGAAAAAGCTAGAAAAGAATATGGGAATAAAAAAAAAAAAAACCCTTAGTGGCAACTCATCACGCAGCAGACATGTTCAGTGATAGCACAGTTGACCGTCTACCATACCGAGGGAAGAAAAGTCGCTTCTTCTCAAGGTATGCATTCAGTCCTTTCATGATTTTATCCAGAAGGTCATTGCAATTCTGTAGTTTTTCCAACAAGCCTGTTAAAGAAGTAGCAGCAAGAACCTAAAAGACACAGAGTCATATGAGACATACCTATGTACTTCACAGAAGACATAAACACTAATGGGAAATGGAAAATGTTAACTTTTTTGAAGCTTTATAAAATTAGTAGTGAAATATTCCCTCCCCTTCCTTTTTGAAACAGGTCTCACTATAGCCCAGGCTGGCCATGGGTTTGTAATTCTCTTTTTGCTCTAGCCCCCCAAATGCCGGGATTATAGGAACCACATCCAGCTTTGAAATTCTTTTATAATATAAAAATTACAAAATTCACTACATCATACATATAATCCAATAACATTAGTTATTATGCATATTATTATTAGTTATGTGCATATTTTATGATTATTCATTCATTATTTTAGGTTTTATAACTGTGAATTTTAAACTTGATTGACAGCAGGCTTTAGCAATCTACATCTCACCAACAAAATCTAGCTGTCTGATAGCTTCTGTATAGTCCTCAAACCAAGAATGTTTTTTTATACTTTCAGAAGGTTAAAAAATTAAAAGAGGACTAGGGAAGCAGCTCAGGGGCAGCATGCTTGCCTAGCATGAGTGAAGCCTAGGATTCTATTGCCAGCACCATGTGTAAACTGAGCGTGCTGGCCCACGGCTGCAACCCCAGGCTTCCACAGGTAGATGTGGGAGGATGAGAAGTTCAAGGTCATCTCAGCTACGGAGAGAATTTGAAGCAACTTGGGCTAGAGGCCCTGCCTAAGTAACAACATTGCCAGTGTCTATGAGCAATATTTTGTCATGATAGAAACATACCCATTCGTTAACTGTTAGTTCTGGCTGCGTTTTACTATATGATGGGTGAACAAAGGATTGAAAAATAGACTGCATGCTTTACACAGCCTAACGAAATGTGTTAACTGCTATTCACAGAAGAAGACTGCTGACCTCTAATCTACAAGACATCATGTGCAAGCTCCTAAATAAAAAAGGAAGATAAATTTCCTTGAAATCCATACATTTCTCTAATTAACGCTCAATAAATCTAGTATGCATTTAGCTTTTCTCTCAGCATTGAAAAAACTTATTCCTTAAGTTGAATGCATTTTAAAAGTCGATGCATAGCTGTGGTTTATGCTAAATGCGTGGAAAAAAACTGGTTTTCAACATTAGAATCCTGTACAAGGTACTCTTAATAGGAAAGGCACACAGGAACCGAGACCAATCGAGGTCTCAATTGTATTCCCTGATTAACAATTGCAAGCAAACACAGTCACTTGTGCTGATCACACATCCTCCGTCCTCTGCTTTATCTCACTGTTTTATGTATCTGTTTACTTTCTGAGGTGGTTGAATATAGTGGGAGTCAATTCAGTTAACTGTTCATCTAAAGTAGTTACACTGTGTGTGTGTGTGTGTGTGTGTGTGTGTGTGTTGCAAGTAGTACTTTTATGAAGTGAAAAATAAAATTATTTTGATACTTTCAAACTTACATTTATGAGCTTACATTTTATGGTCTTTCCAATTTGTATACAATGCATGAGTTGTGTTTTAATAATCAGAAGAAAGTCAAATGCTTTCTTTAAGGTTCACCTGTCATAAGAAAGAAAACAAACCCTTCACCTTTGGATCTTTAGCACAGAACTTCATGATATCCTTCCAGTGTCTGTCTACTGTCTGAAACTGCCGCCCTTCCTCTGGCATCTGCTGCATGATGTCCTCAGAACAGAAGATGGGCTCTAAGTACAGCCACTGAGCTTGCACTTTCAACCACTCATCAATGGTCTCCTGGATTCGAATCAGACGGTCTTCCCAGGCCTTAATAAAAAGCACACTGTACTCAATTCCAGGTTGAAAGGGAGAAACTATAAATTACAGGGGGAAAGTATTTAGAACTCGCTATTGTTTTAATAGTAAAATTTAGCAAATTACCCCTGCTTAGCTTTTTTATCTATTCAGACATATAATAATGCCTACCATGAAGGTCTGCTTACAGATTAAATGAGTTAGTAAATATGAAGCCACTAAACCGGTGACCAACATAGTAAACATCAGTCAAAACTGGAATCAAACAGTCAGTGGTTTCTCTTTTCCTCAGTTTATATAGCCCCCAGTTAGAGCTCTGATATTATATTATTATATTATTGTTAGTTACTTAGTGGAAACTTACAGGGGTGACACAGTTCTTGAGTTGGAGAAGAGAGCTTTTGACTACAAACATCCTGTCAGGTTGGTTCTTTGTTTCAAATAAAACTGAGGAACGAGGTAAAATCAGCCAAGGTTACCCAACTCCTCTTCCAGGTCGTGTAGAATTTTTTTAATGATGTATAGAGGAATTTCTCTCCGCCACCTTCGAATATTCAATGTATTTCAAAGCATGATATTTGTTTGTTTGCTTGTTTGTTTGTTTGCTTGCTTGCTTTTTGTTTGTTTTGAGATAAGACTTTGTCACACATTCCAGGCTAGCCTCTAACTCTCTAGGTAGCCTAGGTTAGATTGGAATACATGCTGATTTCCCTGCCTCAGGTTCCTGAGTCTAGGATTACAAGCTTTGCTAGGAACAGCTAAAAACTAATGTCTAATTGTGCATGGACAAGAATCTGCCTACCTGACCACATTAGAGACATTTACCTCCTCAGTATAAATGTCATCACACACACACATGCACACTTGTGCACTCACATGTACATGCACACATACACATGCATACATGTGTGTCAACCCTTACTTTCTTTTTTTTTAATTGTCTAATTTTTTTCTTTCATATATTCAGTTCATATATAATGATAATGGTTAGCCTTTAGTATATATACATATATTTACTTCTTTTGTTTTTTTCTTTTTGTTCCATCTTTATTAAATTGGGTGTTTCTTATTTACATTTCAAATGCTATTCCCTTTCCTGGTTTCTAGGCCAACATCCCCCTAACCCCTACCCCTCCCCTTCTACATGGCTGTTCCCCTCCCCATCAGCCCCATTACCACCCTCCCCCCCCCAGCAATCCCATTCACTGGCGGTCCAGCCTTGGCAGGACCAAGGGCTTCCCCTTCCACTGGTGCTCTTACTAGGCTATTCATTGCTACCTATGAGGTTGGAGCCCAGGATCAGTCCATGTATAGTCTTTGGGTAGTGGCTTAGTCCCTGGAAGCTCTGGTTGCTTGGCATTGTTGTACATATGGGGTCTCGAGCCCCTTCAAGCTCTTCCAGTTCTTTCTCTGATTCCTTCAACGGGGGACCTATTCTCAGTTCAGTGGTTTGCTGCTGGCATTCGCCTATGTATTTGCTGTATTCTGGCTGTGCCTCTCAGGAGCGATCTAGATCCGGTTCCTGTGGGTCTGCACTTCTTTGCTTCATCCATCTTATCTAGTTTGGTGGTTGTGTATGCATGGGCCACATGTGGGGCAGGCTCGGAATGGCCATTCCTTCAGCCTCTGTTCTAAACTTTGCCTCTCTATCCTCTCCTAAGGGTATTCTTGTTCCCCTTTTAAAGAAGGAGTGAAGCCTTCGCATTTTGGTCATCCTTCTTGAATTTCATGTGTTCTGTGCATCCAGGGTAATTCGAGCATTTGGGCTAATATCCATTTATCAAAGACAGCGTATTAGAATTACACTCACTCAGGATGTTATTTTTCTAGTTCATTCCATTTGCCTATGAATTTCATGAAGTCATTGTTTTCGATAGCTGAGTAGTACTCCATTGTGTAAATGTACCACATTTTCTGTATCCATTCCTCTGTTGAAAGGCATCTGAGATCTTTCCAGCTTCTGAAGACTGCTATGAACATAGTGGAGCACGTGTCTTTGTTATATGTTAGAGCATCTTTTGGGTAATATGCCCAGGAGTAGTATAGCTGGGTCTTCAGGTAGTACTATGTCCAATTTTCTGAGGAATCTCCAGACTGATTTCCAGAGTGGTTGTACCAGTCTGCAATCCCACCAACACTGAAGGAGTGTTCCTCTTTCTCAATATCCTTGCCAGCATCTGCTGTCACCTGAGTTTTTGATCTTAGCCATTCTGATTGGTTTGAAGTGGAATCTCAAACTTTTTCTTAATCTTTTATCTCCTGGTTGAACTTTTTGGCTTTGTACTCGCTAAGGGGCAAAAGCACTGGACTTCATTAAACTATGAAGGTATTGTCATAATTTGTATTTTTCCATAGTTACCCATATCAACAATAAGAGATATCATTTATTTTTTTTCTGAAGTGAACAGTAATTCATTTATTACCCTCCTGCTTGTTGTTCACAAATAGAATTTTTTTTCTTTTTTTTTTCGGAGCTGGGGACCGAACCCAGGGCCTTGCACTTGCTAGGCAAGCGCTCTACCACTGAGCTAAATCCCCAACCCCTTCACAAATAGAATTAAACAGTGACCCAGAGAACTTTACTACAATGATACAGTGTAATATGTGATCTGAGCTTTCTAAAATTAGAAATTAGCTATATTTAAAAATTCCTAAGAATTAAGTTTTTAAATTCTATTTGCTATAAAAATCTGCTTGTCAGTCTACAGTGTGCACTTAACAAGTGTGAGGTCCTATTACAGGAAGAAGACAGGTAAGGAATGAGGAAAGAAGAGGAGTGAGAGGAGACATGAAAACAGAGCCAGGTGTGGTGGCTCATGCTATAATTCCAATACTCAGCCTCTGATGCAGATCAATCATGGCTAGTTTGAGACGAGGGAGAGGAGAAAGAAGGGAAGGGAAGGGAAGGGAAGGGAAGGGAAGGGAAGGGAAGGGAAAGAATGAGGAGGAAATATGGAGACAAAGTTTGGAGCAGGGACTGAAGGAAAGGCCATCCAGAGACTGCCCCACCTGGGGATCCATCCCACATGCAGACACCAAACCCAGACAATATTGCTGATGCCAAGAAGTGCATGCTGACAGGAGCCTGATATAGCTGTCTCCTGCCAGAGCCTGACAAATACAGAGGCGGATGCTCACAGCCAACAATTGGACTGAGAACAGGGTCTCCAATGGAAGAGTTAGAGAAAGAATTGAAGGAGCTGAAGGGGTTTGCAACCGTATAGGAAGAACAACAACATCAACCAACTAGACCTCCTACAGCTCCCAGGAACTAAACACCAACCAAAGAGCACACAGAGGGACCTGTGGTTCCAGCCGCATACGCAACAGAGGATGGCCTTGTTGGCCGTCAACAGGAAGAGAGGCCCTTGGTACTGTGAAGGCTTGATGCTCCAGAGTAGGGGAATGCCAGGGTGAGGAGGCAGGAGGGAGTGGGTTATTGGGTGAGGGGAGCACTAGGAGCTGGGGTGGGGGGGATGGGATAGGGGATTTCCAGAGGGGAAAGGGGATAACATTTGAAATGGAAATAAAGAAAATACCCAATAAAAGAAAAGAAAAAATGATCACACTGTGAACCCTGAGACTATGTTGTTTACTGGAAAAACCTGTTTCTAGTTGTGGTGTCTCAGCCTTAGCACATACCTTTAATCCCAAATAATGAAGGTAAAGTTAGTTTGTAGAAGCAAGCACCCATATTTAAAAGTGATGCTTAATTGAGTGTCTGACAAAGTGACAAATGAGAGAAAGATTTGACAGAATAGGATGTGACCAACTCTGACAAAAACAGAGAGGGAAGGGAGGCTACTTAAAAGAGAGCAGCAATATACAGCAAACCAGTAGCTATCATCAAACTAAATGGAGAGAAACTTGAAGCAATCCCACTAAAATCAGGGAGTAGACAAGGCTACCCACTCTCTCCCTATTTATTCAATATAGTACTTGAAGTCCTAGCCAGAGCAATCAGACAGCGAAAGGTCAAAGGGATACAAACTGGAAGGGAAGAAATCAAAATATCACTATTTGCAGATGATAAGATAGTATACTTAAGCGACCCCAAAAGTTCCACCAGAGAACTACTTAACCTGATAAACAACTTCAGCAAAGTGTCAGTGTATAAAATTAACTCAAATAAATCAGTAGCTTTCCTCTACTCAAAGGATAAACAGGCTGAGAAAGAAATTAAGGCAATGAGACCTTTCACAATAGTCCCAAATAACATAAAATATCTTGGTGTGACTTTAACCAAGCAAGTGAAAGGTCTGTATGACAAGAACTTCAAGTCTCTGAAGAAAGAAATTGAGGAAGATCTCAGAAGATGGAAAGACCTTCCATGCTCATGGGTTGGCAGGATTAATATAGTAAAGATGGCCACTTTGCCAAAAGCAATCTACAGATTCAATGCAATTCCATCAAAATTCCAACTCAATTCTTCATAGAGATAGAAAGAGCAATTTGCAAATTCATTTGGAATAACAAAAAACCCCAGGATATCGAAAACTATACTCAACAATAAAAGAACTTCTGGGGGAATCACTATCCCTGAACTCAAGCAATATTATAGAGCAATAGTCATAAAAAGCTGTATGGTATTGGTACAGAGACAGGCAAATAGATCAGTGGAACAGAATTGAAGACCCAGAAACGTACCCACACACCTATGGTCACTTGATTTTGGACAAAAGAGCTAAACCATCCAATGGAAGAAAGATAGCATTTTCAACAAATGGTGCCGGTTCAACTGGAGGTCAGCATGTAGAAGAATGCAAATTGATCCATGCTTATCACCATGTACAAAGCTTAAGTCCAAATGGATCAGGGACCTCCACATCAAACCAGATACACTCAAACTAATAGAAGAAAAAGTGGGGAACAGTCTCATACACATGGGCACTGGGGAAATTTTCCTGAACAAAACACCAATGGCTTATGTTCTAAGATCAAGAATTGACAAATGGGACCTCACAAAACTGCAAAGCTTCTGTAAGGCAAAGGACACTGTTGTTAGGACAAAACAGCAACCAACAGATTGGGAAAAGATCTTTACCAATCCTACAACAGATAGAGGCCTTATATCCAAAGTATACAAAGAACTCAAGAAGTTAGACTGCAGGGAGACAAATAACCCTATTAAAAAATGGGGCTCAGAACTAAACAAAGAATTCACAGCTGAGGAATGCCGAATGGCTGAGAAGCACCTAAAGAAATGTTCAACATCTTTAGTCATAAGGGAAATGCAAATCAAAACAACCCTGAGATTCCACCTCACACCAGTCAGAATGGCTAAGATCAAAAACTCAGGCGACAGCAGATGCTGGTGAGGATGTGGAGAAAGAGGAACACTCCTCCATTGTTGGTGGGATTGCAAACTGGTACAACCACTCTGGAAATCAGTCTGGAGGTTCCTCAGAAAATTGGACATTGAACTACCTGAGGACCCAGCTATACTACTCCTGGGCATATACCCAAAAGATGCTCTAACATATAACAAAGACACGTGCTCCACTATGTTCACAGCAGCCTTATTTATAATAGCCAGAAGCTGGAAAGAACCCAGATGCCCTTCAACAGAGGAATGGATTTTAAAAAATGTGGTACATCTACACAAGGGAATACTACTCAGCTATCAAAAACAATCACTTCGTGAAATTCATAGGCAAATGGAATGAACTAGAAAATATCATCCTGAGTGAGGTTACTCAATCACAGAAAAGCACACCTGGTATGCACTCATTGATAAGTGGATATTAGCCAAAAAGCTCAAATTACCCAAGATGCAATCCACAGACCACAGGAAGCTCAAGAAGAAGGACGACCAAAAATGCGGATGCTCCCACTCCTTCTTAAAAGGGGGAAAATATCCATAGAAGGGGATATGGAAGCAAAGTTTAGAGCAGTGACTCAAGGAATGGCCATTCAGAGCCTGACCCACATGTGGCCCATATATATACAGCCGTCAAAACTAGATAAGATTGATGAAGCTAGAAAATGCATGAGGAAAGGGGCCGGATATAGATCTCTCCTGAGAGACACATCCAGAGCACGGCCAATACAGAGGTCAATGCTAGCAGCAAACCACTGAACTGAGAATAGGACCCCCTTGGGGGAAATTACAGGAAGGATTGAAAGAGTTGAAGGAGCTTGCAACCCCATAAAAACAACAATGCCAACCAAACAGAGCTTCCAGGGACTAAACCACTACCAAAAAACTATACATGAACTGACACAGGGTTCCAACTGAATTTGTAGCAGAGAATAGCCTTGTTGGAGCACCAGTGGAAGGGGAAGCCCTTGGTCCTACCAAGGTTGGACCCCCAGTGCAGGGGAATACATGGGGGGGCAATAAGGGGGATGTATAGGCAGAATACCCATATGGGGGAGGGGGAGGGGAAGGGGAAGGAATGGGGGCTTATGGACAGGTAGCCAGGAAGGGGAATAACTTTTGAACTGTAAATAAAGAAATATATCTAATAAATTTTTTAAAAAAGAGAGAGAGGGGTTGGGGATTTAGCTCAGTGGTAGAGTGCTTGCCTAGCAAACACAAGGCCCTGGGTTCGGTCTCCAGCTCCAAAAAAAAAAAAAAAAAAGAAAAGAAAAGAAAAGAAGAGAGAAAGAGAGAGAGAGAGAGAGAGAGAGAGAGAGAGAGAGAAGAGAGAGAGAGAGAGAAGCACAGAGAGAGCAAGCAAGGGGGCAGTTTTACCAGAAGAGTTTTGCAGAGACAAGTTGTGGAGAGAACAAGCTAGACACAGGTAAACACAGAAGGAATCACAAGATTAGAACAGATTGATGGAGTTAGTTTGAGATCAAGCAGAGCAATTCAGTCAAAGGCTGAGAGCAAAGCCAGATTGAATCAGTCAGTTTGAAGAGGAATCTGAGCCAGAATACCTGAGTTGAACCAGCCAGCCAGAGTTCAGAAAGAGCTAAGAAAGTGTGAGCATATTGGGCAGTAAGCCTCAGAGGCTGAAAACGTTCTAGGTCTAGATAAGATTGTACGAAGGCTAGAATCTTCCAGGACTAGGCCTAGGTTAGCAGACTGAGGCAGTGAGCCTCAGAGACAATAGTTACATCAGGAGAATAAAAGTTACATTTATAATCGTTGAATAAAAATCTTGTATAATGTGATTTTCTTCTTAAAAATATTAATGTCTCAAATCTATTGCATGCCGTTTTCTTGTTTATTTTTTAATTTTCATACATGTGGGTGTTTTGCCTTTTATTATTTAGCATGTGCATACAGTACCCACTGGGGCCAGAAGAGGGCATCAGATCCTCTAAAACTGCAGTTACAGATGGTTATTAACAATCTTGTGGGGTTTGGGGCTTTAGCTCAGTGGTAGAGCGCTTGCCTAGAAAGCGCAAGGCCCTGGGTTTGGGCCTCAGCTCCGGGGGGGGGGGGGGGGAACAAATCTTGTGGATGCTGGGAATCAAGCAAGTGCTCTTACCACCACACCCTCTCCTCAGCCTCCGATTGCACGGTAATCTCCAAATGTGTATGTCTACATCTGACCACATAAAACACCAAAGTTCACTTGAATAGACACTTTAAAAAGCCATACAAAATATGTACATGAGAACATGTATGAATTCAGATTTTATAGATGACTAGGAGCTATCTATCATAGTTAACATACCTTGATTTCATTTTCAAATGGTTTGATAAAAGGTGAACCTCTCATTGTCTGTGTTTTTATAATCTGATCATCAAGAATTGCCTGAATCTCGTCCACTGAAGAAAGGATATAGACTCCAGTATCACGATATAGACTTATATGAAAAGAAATATCATCCCAAGTTGCTATCATAGCATTCATGGCCCTCTCTAAGGAAAATTCCTGAAAGGGAGAAATGCAAAAAAGAGTAGGATGAGTAAAATGGGGGTGGGGTGGGGTGGGGTGGGGACATGGGATGATGTAAAAAGGAACTTATTTATGTTATTCACTTCCTCTGGATAACTCAGTAAACATTGCGCATATACCATAACTGTCTATGTCTATCTCCCTATGATATGATATGTCCTATCATATCAAGGAGGGAGTCTTTTCTAATGATTTAAAAGTTCTTTTGTGAGGCCATGGGCCTAGGATAGAACCAGCCACTGCTATTCTGCTGAAGGGATATGACAATAAAATGACGTAGGCCAGTGCCTTGCTCAGCTGCCATCAGAGAAGCTCCCTCCTGCAGTAGGTCAGAACAAACTCCAAGACCTACACCTGGACTATGTGCAGAGAGTGAGAGACTGTGGAACACTCGGTCCTAAATGAAATGTATCCATCAAATTCCTCCTCTCTCAGGGGACCCTGTGGAAGAGGAAGTGGAAATACCGTACAAGCCAGAGGGGTTGGAGGACAAAGGAATCAATCAAGACCTTCCAAACACAGCAAGACTAATGCACATGTGAACTCACAGAGAATGTGTTAGCGTGCAGAAACCATGCATGGGATGTCACCTGTTGCAGTTCCAGTGCTGGGAGGGGAACCCAGAAGGCATCACAAGGGTAGCTCACGAAGGAGAAGTCAGTTTTTTTCCGGTGGACTCTCACTGGGTAAACCGCTCTTAAGGGCAGGCACCATGCCTAGCATCAGATGTCCAGCAAACCTTAGAGGTATTTTGCATATTATATGCTATGGATTCTAGTTTTGCATTTCTTTTTTTTGGGGGGGGGTTCTTTTTTTCGGAGCTGGGGACCGAACCCAGGGCCTTGAGCTTCCTAGGCAAGCGCTCTGCCACTGAGCCAAATCCCCAGCCCCTAGTTTTGCATTTCTATGGGATTCCTCTGTGTGTGTGTGTGTGTGTGTGTGTGTGTGTGTGTGTGTGTGTGTGTAAACAAGCCAGTTGTTGCATTGATATGTTTCTTGTGCTTTTCTTCAGCCCTTCTGTTTTGTTCTATTCTGGTTTCTTTGGTTTCGCTTTATTTTATTATATTTTAGATGCCTGTCTGATTTCTAATGGAGGGGAGGTAGGGAGGGAGTGGGAGGAGAAGCCATAATAAGAATATATTATATGAAAATTTTCTATTTTCAATTAAAAATAGAAAAAATCCTAATTTTGGTTGCTATGAAAACTGTTGAAATGGACAACTGAATAAAACACTCATTGGACTATCTCTGAAGCGGCCTTTAGCAGATAGCCTGTAGCTTGAAGTTTTCTGCTTATTTCAAGAACCTTCTCGAAGGCCATACTGATTTTGTTGGAACACACACACACACACACACACACACACACACACACACACAGTATAATACATACATATCCATCCACCCAGGATTCTTAATGGAAATGGAATAACTATACACCAATGCTAATATCAACCGCCCACTGTATACACACCCACTGTATCAGAATGTGGCAGAATTAGGAAGATGTCAAAGGAACAGTTTCTAGTCTGCATTTCAGAGAGGCGAGCACATGTTTATGCCACAAAAGGGTGGTCTTCAATCATCATCTACTTCCTATATCTTCCCATTGCTATCCTGTACTATATACATCACACCAAAACAAAACTATGACTATCAGAGAACAAACCCATCAAGTGTTTCATTTTCTCCACATTTACCTTACTCGCACCAGCACTTATAACTTCAAAACTTTCTAAATATGGTGTAAGGTTTAATTTCAAAACTTTTCTCAGTGTAGTTCCAGAATCTGGAGTCAAGTCATAGCCCACAATTTCTGACATCTGTTTCCAGTGACGAGCTCTCATTCCTGGGTTGCACAGGATGGAGACTGTAGGGATATATTCCTAGGAATGAAAGCACAAACAATAACGTCATTTGACTTCCACACAGATTGGTTCTATAAATCAAACCTTCATAATAGCAAGATTGGATTTCTTCAAATTACCTGAGCATAATCAAAGCATCAACTAGATTTTTAGAGGGAAGGAAGAAAGAACAAAAGTATTACAAAGTTCACCTGCAATGTTAGGCATGTAAGATAAATCAATAAATTACCAAAGTAAGAATTGTAAGAAAAAAAATTCCATGAAACTTAGTATCACAAAAATAAAGAATTTAATAACAAATTTAAGAAATGTGGGGGGACTACATAGTAAACATTACAAATATAATTTTAAAAGAAATAGAGATCTAAATAACTGGAAAGGTGCTAACATACTGGAAGAATAAATCATGTTAAGGACAGAGTAGAGGAGGGATATCAGGAAAGGATAATCAGTACTACAGACCTTTTGAAAGTCACCTAAAAACCTACACCACTGTGTGGGCTTTCTAAAATATATACAGAGATATATTTAAAGAGATTAGATGTAGTTACTCCATATCAGGGTGACAATGACCCTACTAAACACCACAGGTCAAAACATGAAAAGCAGGGCTGGAGAGATGGCTCAGTGGTTAGGAGCACTGACTGCTCTACCAAGTTCCTGAGTTCAAATCCCAGCAACCACATGGTAGCTCATAGCCATCTGTAATGATATCTGATGTCCTCTTCTGGTGTGTCTGAAGACAGCTACAGTGTACGTACAGATAATAAGTAAATAAGTAAACAAATAAATAAATAAATCTTTAAAAAAAAACATGAAAAGCCAGGAAATGAGTTACCTCTGTTGGAGTAAAGTACCATAGACACCCCCCCAAAAAAATATTGCAGGTGTCTTAGTTTGAGTTTTACTGCTGTGAACAGACATCATGACCAAGGCAACACTTATAAGGACAACATTTAATTTGGGCTGGCTTACAGGTTCAGAGGCTCACTCAGTCCATCATCATCATCAAGGAGGGGGCATAGCAGCATCCAGGCAGGCATGGGGCAAGAAGAACTGAGAGTTCTACAACTTCATCCAAAAGCAGCCAAGAGAAGACTGGCTTCTAGGGAACTAGGATGAGGGTCTTAAAGCCCATACCCACAATAACACACTTCCTCCAACAAAATCACACCTCCTAATAATGCCACTCCCTGGGCAAAGCATATTCAAACCATCACAACAGGCCATTGCTGTTGCTCTTATTTACCATTCAGATATCACACACTTGAGTAACCAAACATGGAGAAACCAAGAAGATACTGGCCTGGATAAATCATACCTAATGGCTAGTTTTTCTAGTTCTGGAAGATGCTAATGTATGCTACCAGAGGACAAAAGTAATCCAGTCTGGCAAGATAAGCCCTCTTGTGCAATAGTAACATTTAAATGTTATGGGAGTTGTCAACCACTTTATGACTGAACATAATGCCCCCTGTACAAGATGGAAACCATGCTTTGTACTGGCTAGAGAGGACATAGGCCCTGGGGGAGAGAACATACTATTGTTACTCTGCAAAATGGGCACAGTATTAAACTGAGTCCTAAGGCTTTACTGTTACTTACATCCATAGAGTAATGGCGCTCTCAAACCTCATCAGAGAAGCTTCTTTTTGCCGTAGATGATAATTAACACAGAGACTACAACTGGACAAGGTGCAGAGGGTGAAGACTGGAGTAATCACCCCTAAATGTGGTATCACTGTCACACCCTATCTTCCCAAAGCTCCAAGGTCATAACAGAAGAGCAGGTAGAAAGATCGCAAGAACCAGAGATAGTGGTTGACTGTAAGGAAACACAGTTTTCTGGACATAACAAGAAGGTAGTTGCATGTATGAACTCATAGTAGCTGTGATAGCATGCACAAGATCCATGCAAGACCAAGTCAGACAAAATCCCACCCGTGGATGAGATGGTGACCATGAAGCCTCATTTCTAGATTAGGAGCTATTGTTTATAAATGATTGGAGAGAGAGAGAGAGAGAGAGAGAGAGAGAGAATTTTCTTTAAAGTCACAGCCCCTGGTAGGTCAATCTTGCTGTATCGGATGGGCACACACCCAAAAGTATATGGGCAGCACGAATTGCACACTATGAGGGCACAAAGTTGGATGGGTATGGAAGGGGAAAGAATGGATCTGGAAGGATCTGGGGGTGAATGTAATCAAAATACAAGGTATGAATGTTCTAATACGTTCTCTGCTTTATGATAAACCAATGACCAAAAATATCGGGGAGGAAAGAGTTTGTTTGGCTTACAGGATATAGACCATCATTGAGGGAAGCCAAGACGTGAGCCTAGAGGCGGGAACTGAAGCAGAGCTCGTGGGAAAATGCTGCTTGCTGGCTTGTTCTTCTTGACCTGCTCAGCTACTTTCTTTTGCAGCCTAGGCTTACCTACAGGTTGGCTTACTTACAAGGTTGGTGCCCCCTACAGTGGTCAGGACCCTCCTATACCAATTATCTGTCAAGGTAATGCCCCCACAATCATGCCTACATGCCAGTCTGATGGAGGCTCCTCAACTGACATTTCCTTCTTCCTAAACACATGTCAGTGAACAAATCTAATCAGAACAACTAAATTCTCAAATATTAATAAAACTAGTCATAAAAGAATAAATGGTCTTAAATGATAGTACTACACAAATTGGTCTATAAATTTAATCTGTGTTAGTTACTTTCCTATTACTGTGAAAAAAAAACACTTAATTCAGGTGCAGTTTCAGAGAATTAAGAGTCTGAGGCAGCAGAGTGAAGGAACAGCTAAGAGTTCCCATCTTGATTCACAACCAGGAGCAGAGAGCGAGCTTGGGGAGTCCCAGGAGTGTTCTGAAACCTGAAAACCTACCCCCATGGCATACCTCCTCCAACAAGGCCGTATCTCCTAAACCTTCCCAAAGGGCTCCACTAACTGGGGACCAACTGTTTTACTATATGAACCTATGGGGGCTATTCTTATTCAGACTACCATAATCCCCACTCAAACCCCAGTTGCCTTTCTAGCAGAAATCCACAAGCTGATTGGGAAAATGCTGGTTATCCGAATAACCAGCCAAGCAAGGGAGCCAGCAAAGCAGGTCCAGCTATGGATCTTCGCTCTCCATCCTCTCCTCCAGAGCCAAGCCTCCCGTCTCAATCCCAGCTTTGTAGCAAACTACCTATTGTGGCCCCTCCTCATTCTCTGTCACCACTCCCAGGAAATTTAAGAGATCCTGGTGGAACACCCTACTTTCCTCTCTGTTGTGGACATCCTCAGACCCTGATCTCCTAGCCTGCTTACCGTTCCTAAGTGTTAGCTCCCAAAACCTAGGAACACATTTTACACACAATCCCCAGTGCCCAAACCTATTAGGATCCCAGGTGACTTTCCTACCAGACAACACACAGCTACCCCACTTTCTTAAGAAATAGAGAGGGCAAAAGAAACCAAGGAACAAAACACTCACCCACCAAAGACAAGACCAGATATCAGCACCTTGAATTACAGTTCTCCCAGGTGCAGATGCCTAGATGTAAGCATAAAAACACAATAACAGCAAGGACGATATGTCTTCAGGAAAGCCCAGCAACCTTACCACAGTATGCTTCAATTATTGCAATATAATTGAAGCAGAAGATAGAGAACTTAAATTAGCCTTTATGATAGAATATTCTGAATAAATCTCTTAAAGAAATCTATGAAACACAAACGGTAAAAGAAAATAAACAAAACAGTTCAAGACCTGAAAGTGGAAATGGAATCGATAAAGAAAACCAAAAGTGGGGTTGAGGATTTAGCTCAGTGGTAGAGCGCTTGCCTAGCACAAGGCCCTAGGTTTGGTCCTCAGCTCCAAAAAAAAAAAAAAAAAAAAAACTGAGGGAAATCTGGACATGAAAGATATTTAGGATTTCAAACAGGACCCTTAAAGACAAGCCTCACCAACACAACATGAGAGATGAAAAATGAATCCTAAGCATTGAAGACATGATAGAAGAAATAGATACCTTTGTCAAAGAAAACAAAGTCACTTAAAAAAATTCTGTCACAAAACATCCACAAAATCTGGACACTATGAAAAGACCATAATCTAAGAATGACAGAAATGGAGGAAAGAGAAGAAAACCAGTGAAAGGCACAGAAAATATTTTCAACAAAATCATAGACAAAAAAAATGTTCTAACTTAAAGAAGGAGATGCCTCTCAAGGTACAAGAAGCATACAGAGCACCAAAACTGCTAGATCAAAAAGGCCCTGCTCCTCGGCACATAATAACCAAATAGCAAGTAGACAGAATGGAGAAGAGCTACATTAAGAGAACAAGAAAATACAGATGTGGTAGACCCATTAGAATTAGGTCTTCTCAATGAAGACTAAAAGCCAGAAGGGGCTGGACAGATGTCCTTCAGCCTCTAAGAGGCTACAAATGCCAGCCCAGACTACTCCACCCAGCAAGACGTTCAGCCACAGTAGATGAAGACAATAAAACTCCATGATAAAACAAACTTTAAGCAATATCTATTTATAAATCCAGCCCTGGGTTGGGGATTTAGCTCAGTGGTAGAGCGCTTGCCTAGGAAGCACAAGGCCCTGGGTTCGGTCCCCAGCTCCGAAGGAAAAAAAATATATAAATCCAGCCCTACAAGAGGCAGCAAAAGAAAAATTTCAACCTAAGAGGTAAAACACACCCAAACACACACACACACACACACACACACACACACACACACACACACACACACACAAATATATCACAAAAGAAGGGAAACACGGGGCTGGGGATTTAGCTCAGTGGTAGAGCGCTTACCTAGGAAGCGCAAGGCCCTGGGTTCGGTCCCCAGCTCCGAAAAAAAGAACCAAAAAAAAAAAAAAAAAAAGAAGGGAAACACATATACATACACATAAACACACAAACACAAAACAACAGGAATCAACAAACACTGCTCGCTGATACCTCTCAGCACCAGTCAATGAACTATGCTGCAACTCTAAGGTGCTAGATCAAAACACCCTGCAAAACTCTCAGTCACCATAGATGGAGAAAATGAGATAGTCTATAGCCTAATTTGAACAATATCTCCCTACAGATGCAGCCATACAGAAGTTTTTCTAAGAGAAAAACTCCAACCCTAGGAGAGTACAGACTAACAGAATGAATGCAAAACAGGATCCATTCTGATGCTGCATCCAAGAAACACACTTCAACATCAAAGATAGACATTACCTCAGGGAAAAGGGTAAGAAAGAGATATTCAAAGCTAATGGACCCAAGAAGCAAGCTGGTACAGCCACTTTAATATCTAACAAAATAGACTCCAAAACCAAAACTAATCAAAGAAATAGGGAAGAACCCTACAAACTCATCAGAGGAAAAATCTACCAAGACGACATTTCAATTCTTAACATCCATGCCTCAAACACAGGGGCACCCAAGTTTGTTAAAGAAACACTTCTACAGTTTAAATCACATGTTGGCCTGCACACACTGATAGTAGGAGATTACCCAGACAAAATCTAAACAGAGAAATTGCTAGAGCTAACTGATGTTGTTAAAAAAAGGGGGGGACCTAACAGATATTTACAGAACATTTCACACAAATGCAAAAAAGAAATTGAAAGAGGTATCTAGAAATGGAACGATCTCCCGTGCTCATTGTCTGATGGGAATAATACAGTAAAAATGGCAATCCTGCCAAAAGCAATCTACAAGTTCAATGCAGCCCTCACCATAACTTCAACATGATTCCTCGCAGATTGTGGAAGGCCGATTTTCAGTGTCACGATAAGACCTTACTGCTGAAGACACAAAGCATTTTGGTTGTAGGATACATAATCAAGTTGAAACTGATCAGAAAATTTCCTCCATGCTGGCTAGCTTCCATAGTGATGGAAAGTACTATGCAGGCTGCTGAGGAAGAGAAGAAATTGGTGGGGTCACCTAGTGCTGGACCCTGCATGCTACAATACAGACCTACCAGGCAAGATGTGCTTAAGGTGCAATGGCGACATGAAGGTTATTGGGATAATCAACTACTTTCTGACTGGATCGAAGGCATGCTTCACAGAAGGGAACCAACCAATGCCTGGTACTGTAAATGTAGTGACAAGCCCATGGCTCAGGAGGTCATGGGCCTTTGTGGGGGAACACACTACTGTCGTTCCATTAAATATGCAGGTCAGACTGCCTTCTAAATAGCTATGCATAGACTCGTAGATTAGTACTGCTCTCATCTAGGCGAAGAAGCTTCTATCTTTGGTGGGCAGCAGTTCGTGCAGAGACTCCCAGAGTGCTAAGAGTAAGTCCCTATTGAGTACCTAGAGCTAAATGAGACCTCTATATCACATGCCTGCTTGGGCTCCGGTAATGTCGTAGAAAGGCAAGTGTTAAGAATATAAGAGCCAGGGGTGAAAAGAAGTCTGTGAAATACTGTCTTCCAGACATGACGTAACTGTCGTGAATTGCCATAGCTATGTGGTGCCTGTTCGAGGCCTGCTCAATATTGAGTGAACAAGATCAGATAACATTCCAGCAGCCATCACCAGTTGGATTTTTTTTTTAAAGGAGAAGATATGAAGGGGTGGGAAAAGGAAGAACATGGGCCAGGAGCCAGGAGTAGGAGTAAGAGCTTATACCTGTAATCACAGCACTGCCATTTTGAGACCAGTCCGTGCTACACAGTGAACAAGCTAAGCAGGGGCATAGAGAATGAGCTAGTCTCAGTAAAAAGGGAGAAAGATCTAAAAAGGCATTTCTCCAAGGAAGGCATGAAAATGGCCAATGAGCTTGTGAGAAAATATTCAGCCTTCAGGTAGATTCAAGTCAAAACCATGAGATTCCACTTCATACTCACTAGAGTGGTCAAAGCCACCAAAGATGATCATGGCAAGTGTAAAGTGTGTTACCCAGCAAGCACCAAGCTCCTTTGTTCTCTCATGTGACCTGTGAGAATACTTCTATGCTCACTCCACAGTCCTGGAGGGACTGTGGGAACAGGTAAAGCACAGAAAACCCAGAGGAGAAGCAGATGTTACATAAAAAAATAGATGTTATCAACAGTCTTATAGTAAGTTTTAACAACATGATATTCAGGGTAAATTAAGCAAAATAAGGGGGTCACATTAACACATGCTACATGTTACGGAAAGTAAGACAATATATTCACAGTTGTATTTGTAATAGAAGTCTGAAAATATTGTGGAAAGTGCCAACACTGACCATCTGAGTAACAGAGACGAGAGCTACGAGAGGAGAGTTTGCAGATATTAATTTTTGGACCATAAACTGTATCAAAGATTGAAAGTAATCCTTAAGTAGTTTACTACTTTTTTAATGAGGCAACTCCTTCAATCATTGGAAGAGTATGACGTGGATAGGGCAGAACTTCACAGACCTGTAGCCTGGACATGCTAGCTACACACGTGTCATCTCCAGTAGAACCACTGGTGCACAGCCCACTTTATAAAAGAAGGAAGTGACGCTAGTGTGGTGGTCTGTGCCTGCAGTTCTAGTGCTGGAGGTAGAAGTAGGAGGATCATGAAGTTGAGGGCGGCCTGAGTTACATGAGTTCCCAGCCAGGTTGGGCTACATGATAAAATGGAAGACATGGGTTCAGTTCCAAGACCTGCATGGAGGAAGGAGAAAACTCACTGTGTGCAGTTCTCTGACGTCTACGCACACGTAGGCATGCATGTGCATGCACAGGAAGATGAACCTGAGCAATGGCAGCTATAGTTGTTCTCTGGGCTCCACACACACGTGCGAGGATGGATAGCTGTACATAAACATGCTTCTCCATACACGAACGCATAGTAAACACATGTGCATGTACATGTGCATACACATGAATATTTCTGCCTAGAATAAAGGTGGGAATTTGACCCAAAACTGAGGCAAAAAATATTTTCAAACTGCACTGATGATGTAGATCTCAATGTCCATCTTTCTTTTGTTTTGGGTTTTTTGAGATCTTACTAGATGGCCCAGCTAGCCTGGAACTTGTAATCCCTCTACCTCAGCCTCTAGGTATTAGGAGGAAAGGCATGTGCCACCCTATCAACCTCCATAGTTCCCCTTTTTCTCTAGGTATCAATGTTATCCTCTCAAAACTGCCATCTTAGAGCTACAGGAAACTCACAGCTTACCCTTAAAATCCTGTAAATATAAGCAGGAACCAAATTGGAACCAATTTGAATAAATCTTCCATTTTTGAATAGGGGTCAAGAAAAGTTTAAGTTCCCAAGGTTGGCAAGTTGACACATGGATGCTGGGCAAGTCTCCTGCCTCAGTTGAGCACACCAACCAGTGAGAACAGATAAGTGTGCCACAAAGCAATGTTCCTAGGTGGAAAATGTAACTGTAACTTGGCAAAGATGTTTGTGGCTTTTTGTGATTTGCATGCTTAAAAGCTCTAGAGCATTCTGGCTTGGGGTTGCAGTGACCCCATAACAGTGAGGAGGAAGCGGGGAGGGAGAGGGAGAGGGAAAAGGAGATGGACAGGGAGAGGGGGAGAGAGGGGGGAGAAGGAGAGGGAGGGGGAGGGAGAGAGACTCCTTTTACAGAGGCAGTTTAAAAATGCCAAGGAGGAATACTATTAGCCCAGTATGGGCTGCATGCTTATCCCTGAACCAATCACCACAGCCCCACGAATGACGAGGTAGGACTAGCTCATCTTGCATCAGGCACTCGGAGGAGAAGACTGGCTATTTATTAATTAAACCCTTTTTACATGGAGCTGGACTAATGACATATACAAAGCCTAAGATCAGAGGATGGATTTTATATTTTATATACTATACAACTTACTGCTGAGAAGAGATGTGTAATATTTAAGTGCCATTTGAGCACACGTATACCTTAAAGACCTTTATCTGCTCCATTACTGTAGCACACATTGTAATTGTAGGACTCTCCTTTGGTTCTTCTTCGGGTTTCTCTTCCATCAAAGATCGCTTTCTTGCTGCCTTTCTTTTTTCTTGTAATTCTTTCTTTTGCTTAGTTTGGAAGAACTTCAGTGTCTTAAAAACTTCTCGGGAAAACTCATCTATATCAGCTTCCATGCTTTCTCCGTTAAGGTCCAGAAACCCTCCATCCATCCACCTGAATTTAAAGGAGAGTCATTTAAAACTCACATTTTTTTAAGTGTGCAGAAGTATTAAGAAACTTTTGCATAGATTCCTCTTTTTTTTTTCTGTAAGAGAGACAACTGAGGCACACAACTAGAGCTGATGGTAAAAAATAGATTTAACAGCATCATTCGGTGACAAGGCCTGTGTAGAAACATCAATTACAAGGAGGCAATAACACTATCCAGGTAAATACAAACTTCACCCTACATCTAATTTTGTGAACCAGCTACATAGAATGCAAACCGATTAAGAACACTGTTTATATCATTTGCTTACTGTTTTTACTGTGTTACCAAAAAATTACCGTTTTTCTGTTCGCTGCCACTTCAGAACAAAATTGAAAAACTTCTGGTAGGGTTCAATGGTGACTTTTAATTTTTCCAGTTCAGGATACTTTGTCAATTCCCATTTGAAAAGTTCCTCTTCTTTATTAATAAACTGGACAGCTTCTTCCGAATCCTGAATACGTTTCTGTAGATGTCTTACATCTGCCACATACTAAAAGCAAACAAATGTTCATTCTAGAAATATCCAGATGATATTATAACAAGATTGAATAATACTTCATCAGGTATGTTCTTTTATTTATACAATGACTTTAAGTATTAACATCACTATGATGAGGAGTAAGATACCATTACTCACGCTAGATGATAATAAGTCACACAGTATCAGGCTTAAGTACCGAGTAAACCTTTTTTGACGTGGTAAATTCATGCTTGCTCTATATTTTGAAGCCAGTGTTAATCTGCCTATATTAACTAAGCTATAGCCAGCCACAGTCCCAGCCCTACATGTGTCTGACCTGTTGCATGCGGTCCAGTTCTGCAAACTCTGTGAACTCCTCCATGCGGCGCGACTCTTTTTCTATTTCCAAAATCAGTTTCTCTCTCTTGGCTATTAGTTCATTTTCTTTCGTACGTTTAGAATTCTCAATGAGCTTTTTAAAAAGATAATTTAATGATGTTAAATAATGTAGTAAAAAGAAAGGAATTTTCAAAGGAAAACACGAACATTTTATAGTAATTTAGAGAAAAATGGAGACAGAATCATTGTCTGTCCATGACTGACATAAAAATGCAAAGAGAAGGGGCTGGGGATTTAGCTCAGTGGTAGAGCGCTTACCTAGGAAGCTCAAGGCCCTGGGTTCGGTCCCCAGCTCCGAAAAAAAGAACCAAAAAAAAAAAATGCAAAGAGAAAATCACAGTGACAAACTTTCCAAGAGTTTTCAAAACACAACTATATAATATATAGTAATCATTTGGTATAATATTAAAAGTCAACATTTTTTGAGTATACACATGCCATATATCAAGAGCTGTTAAGTGCCCTTTCTACGTTGCTATTATTTTCTCTTCAAAGAAAAAGGGCTTTGTGGAAGTCGAGAGGGACACCAAAGTTACAGGGTCACACAAGAAAAAGCAGGCTTGTCCCGTGCTCTTTGTTATTGTTCTACTTGGTCTCTACTTTGTCCATTTTATTCAGGATAAAGCCACTGATTACTTTTGGGGATTTTAAATTACATTCAATCTGGTCTAAAATCCTAAGTCTTCTACTTCCAATCTCTGTGAACTTGAATAAGTGAATCGACTTCTGACATGAAGTTCTTAAAAATCAGTGGCAAGTTGGTATGAAAATGAAACGTCCTCACGGTACTTAAAATGCCAGAATGTGGAAAGAGTGTGTGATGGCTCAGCCAGTAAAGGTGACTGAGGCTAAGTCTGACAGCCTGAGTTCAATGTTCAATACCCAGGCCCCACAGCAGAAGTGAGGGGGGAGGGGGGAGGGGGAAGGGGGAGAGTGGGAGGCGGGAGGGGGGGAGAGAGAGAGAGAGAGAGAGAGAGAGAGAGAGAGAGAGAGAGTAGAAGGAGGGAGTAGGGGAATGATACTAAAAATGCCAGAGCACGAATTTTACACTTAAAATAGACTTACTTCATCATTCTCATCAAAGACGGGGTTAATTTTACTAGGCCACAAGAGGACACTTGCATTTAAATTTAAATCTTCTTGAGACAATAGAAAAGTATCTAAAAAGTAACCCATTTGGCGTTTAGATTCCTACAAAAGAAGACAATAGAGCCAACAATTTCTAATATTCTTTCACATTTAGTATTTTATCCACTGTCCAACTCACATGGCTATTTCAACAGTTTATTTCATATGTTTATTTGGCTTCAAGTCACACACCTACAACTTAATGTAAGTTTTAAAGCACTTTAAATGTGCTAGTGGCACACGCCCACAGGATTTGCTGAAGGAGGCAGAGGCAGGAGGACCACGAGGTTGAGGCCAGCCTGGGCTAGACCTTTTTAGCAGGGCATGGTGGAGCACGCCTTTAATCCCAGCACTCAGGAAGTAGAGGCAGAGGCAGGTAGATCTCTGTAAGTTCGAAGCCAGTCTAGTCTACCAAGTGAGTTCCAGGACAGCTAGGGATACACAGAGAAACCCTGTCTCAAAAACAAAACACAAAACAAAGATGGCTCAGCGTGCAATACCCTGCTGCACAAGACCTGGGTTCGCCCCCCCCCCCACGCTAAACAGTAATCAGGTGGAGTGGCGTGTGCCTGTGATGCCAGCATGTCGAAGGCGGAGGCAGGCCGATCTGAGGGACTTCCCACCAGAAAGACTGAGTGAGTGAGCCAGCCCCAGATTCAGTGAGAGAAACCCTAACCAAACGAACAATCGAGCTGGAGAGAGAGAAGGAAGACGCCCAGTGCTGACTTCTGCCCTCCACACACAAAACCCACATGCACCTCCCCCACAAACACACTTCCACCTGCAGAGTTATTTCTCACTCACTGTTGACGTGATATCAAGGTAACTCTCTGACGTCCTTGTACATGATTTTAAAGGGAAATCAAATGTTTGGCAACCTTCGAAACTTTTTATTTTAAAATGTCTTGAACTATCCTTGTTCTGATTTGTTTTTTAATCTTTGATGTCACTTTTATCATCATTTGTCTTAAATCCTGCATCTCCATAATCTTATCTTTTTGACGATTTAGCATAACGACAGACATCTCCAGTAGCCTTATCATCTGTTTGACTGTCTAACTTAATGACGGTAGCCCAGAAAGCACTGTGGTGTGAAGGGCAAAGGGAAACACTCAGTACTGCAGATAGATCTAACTGGAGAGGCAGGATATGTTAGGCTTGAAGAAAGACTCTCATGGGCTTGCATCGGAGTTGTGGTTCCTCGTGGTCCCTATAGGTCTCATTGAATCATATGCTGTGCTACAGTGCTGTAACACTTAAAAAGTTGGGGATGGTAAGATAGTCTAGTAGGAAAAGCACGACAACCTCCCTAGGAACCACACAAAGGGTAAGAACTGACCGACTCCCTTGGGCTGTTCTCTGACCTCCACACACAGGTCCTACCATGTGCACACTCGCACATGGATTCATTAACCCATTCGTTTTAATGTAATTTTTAAAAAGTTGGGTCTGGTGGTATACTAGGGTGTTCAGAAAGGAAGATGGTTAAGTTCAAGGCATGCCTAGGTTACACTATACAATTAGCAAGACTCTCCAGTCTCCTCCTCCTCCTCCTCCTCCCTCTCCCTCTCCAGTCTCTTACTCCTCCCTCTCTCCTCTCCAGTCTCCTCCACACACTGAGAGAAATGCACAAATGCAGTCTCCAGGATCAATGTAGAGAAATGTTTTCTGCTGCATGCTCATTAATGACAACAAATAATAATCAAACATCCAGAATATTAAAATTTAAAAATGCCTTTGTGTTTGCAGATATACATACGTGTGTGTGTCCATGTGCTGTGGAGGCCAGAGGTCAATCTCTGGTATCACTCCTTAGGAGCTGTCTATATTATTTATTAATTGACTTTGGTTTTGTGAAACAACCAAAGCTCTGTCTGTGTAGCTCTGAAAGGACTGAGGTAGCAAAATAAACTCCATTTTGTTCTTAAGACTCCATTCTAAGTTAACTTGCCCTTAGGGTGGCCTGGCCCCAACCTTTAAGGTCTGAGAAAAATCATGAAATGTCCCTGGCAGTGGCAAAATAGACACAGCAGCTGCAGCTGGCTGATAACAACAGAGGGGGCTAAGGAAACCTATGTCTTTCCCAGGTCAAGGGGCTCTTTCTGATGTAGGCTCCCTCCTTGTGGTTTAACCAGGTACTGTAAACCAATTAGCTGAAAGACCAACATTCCTTTAACCTCCCATATAACGCCAAGGTTTGGAAACCCCAGCTTGAGGTTTTTCCCTTTATAAACCCCCTTCCCCTAGACCTTGGGGATGCTCTCCTATCCTGTTCCATCATCAGGAAGGTTCCTGGCCCAGGCTCGCAAGCTTGAAGAAAGACTCTCATGGGCTTGCATCAGAGTTGTGGTTCCTGGTGGTCCCTTTGGGGTTTTTTGCAATATGGACACAACAGCTCTGGCTGTCCTGGGAAATCGCCATGTACACAAGGCTGGCAGTGAATTCACACAGATCCTCCTGCCTCTACCTCTAGAGTGCCCACCTGCCCACCTTGTTTTTTCAGAGAGCCTCTCCCTGGCTCAGGGCTCAGTGATGAAATGGGTGAGCTTTCCCAGCAAGCTCAGGCTCCTCCCCTGCCCACATCACAAGCATGCAACACCAGGCCCAGCTTTTTAGGTGGATGTTGGGGATCAAGCTCAGGTCCTTGTGCTTGTGCAGTCGATTTAGAAGCTAAATTATTGCACGCTGATGTAATATCAGAAAAGGACTAGGTTTCAAGGAGATTAAGATGAAAGGGGTGACATTCACTGATATTAACACTGGTAATGGGCAAAGGCATACAAAAAAAATGACTGCCCTTTAATAGATATCAAAGCCAGGCAAACTGCATGAAGTAGAAATACACACTTAGTTGGCAAAGCTATAAAGAAGAGTAAGAAACCCGGCCCGCAGCAGCTCTCTGCTCCCAGACCCGGTGAGAGAGAGACCCAACCGCCTGGTCAGGTGGGCACTCCTGAGGCTGCAGAGCGGAAGAGACCACCAACACTGCTCACCCCTGCCCACATCCCTGGCCCAAGAGGAAACTGTATAAGGCCTCTGGGCTCCCGTGGGGGAGGGCCCAGGAGCGGCAGGACCCCTGCCTGAGACACCGCCGGAACCTGAAAGAAACAGACCGGATAAACAGTTCTCTGCACCCAAATCCCGTGGGAGGGAGAGCTAAACCTTCAGAGAGGCAGACAAGCCTGGGAAACCAGAAGAGACTGCTCCCTGCACACACATCTCGGACGCCAGAGGAAAAAGCCAAAGACCATCTGGAACCCTGGTGCACTGAAGCTCCCGGAAGGGGCGGCACAGGTCTTCCTGGTTGCTGCCGCTGCAGAGAGCCCGTGGGCAGCACCCCACGAGCAAACCTGAGCCTCGGGACCACAGGTAAGACCAAATTTTCTGCTGCAAGAAAGCTGCCTGGTGAACTCAAGACACAGGCCCACAGGAACAGCTGAAGACCTGTAGAGAGGAAAAACTACACGCCCGAAAGCAGAACACTCTGTCCCCATAACTGACCGAAAGAGAGGAAAACAGGTCTACAGCACTCCTGACACACAGGCTTATAGGACAGTCTAGCCACTGTCAGAAATAGCAGAACAAAGTAACACTAGAGATAATCTGATGGCGAGAGGCAAGCGCAGGAACCCAAGCAACAGAAACCAAGACTACATGTCACCATCGGAGCCCAATTCTCCCATCAAAACAAACATGGAATATCCAAACACACCAGAAAAGCAAGATCTAGTTTCAAAATCATTTTTGATCATGATGCTGGAGGACTTCAAGAAAGACGTGAAGAACTCCCTTAGAGAACAAGTAGAAGCCTACAGAGAGGAATCGCAAAAATGCCTGAAAGAATTCCAGGAAAACATAAATAAACAAGCAGAAGCCCATAGAGAGGAGACACAAAAATCCCTGAAAGAATTCCAGGAAAACACAATCAAACAGTTGAAGGAATTGAGGATGGAAATAGAAGCAATCAAGAAAGAACACAGGGAAACAGCCCTGGATATAGAAAACCAAAAGAAGAGACAAGGAGCTGTAGATACAAGCTTCACCAACAGAATACAAGAGATGGAAGAGAGAATCTCAGGAGCAGAAGATTCCATAGAGATCATTGACTCAACTGTCAAGGATAATGTAAAGCGGAAAAAGCTACTGGTCCAAAACATACAGGAAATCCAGGACTCAATGAGAAGATCAAACCTAAGGATAATAGGTATAGAAGAGAGTGAAGACTCCCAGCTCAAAGGACCAGTATATATCTTCAACAAAATCATAGAAGAAAACTTCCCTAACCTAAAAAAAGAGATACCCATAGGCATACAAGAAGCCTACAGAACTCCAAATAGATTGGACCAGAAAAGAAACACCTCCCGTCACATAATAGTCAAAACACCAAACGAACAAAATAAAGAAAGAATATTAAAAGCAGTAAGGGAAAAAGGTCAAGTAACATATAAAGGCAGACCTATCAGAATCACACCAGACTTCTCGCCAGAAACTATGAAGGCCAGAAGATCCTGGACTGATGTCATACAGACCCTAAGAGAACACAAATACCAGCCCAGGTTACTGTATCCTGCAAAACTCTCAATTAACATTGATGGAGAAACCAAGATATTCCATGACAAAACCAAATTTACACAATATCTTTCTACAAATCCAGCACTACAAAGGATAATAAATGGTAAAGCCCAACATAAGGAGGCAAGCTATACCCTAGAAGAAGCAAGAAACTAATCGTCTTGGCAACAAAACAAAGAGAATGAAAGCACACAAACATAACCTCACATCCAAATATGAATATAACAGGAAGCAATAATCACTATTCCTTAATATCTCTCAACATCAATGGCCTCAACTCCCCAATAAAAAGACATAGATTAACAAACTGGATACGCAACGAGGACCCTGCATTCTGCTGCCTACAGGAAACACACCTCAGAGACAAAGACAGACACTACCTCAGAGTGAAAGGCTGGAAAACAACTTTCCAAGGAAATGGTCAGAAGAAGCAAGCTGGAGTAGCCATTCTAATATCAAATAAAATCAATTTCCAACTAAAAGTCATCAAAAAAGATAAGGAAGGACACTTCATATTCATCAAAGGAAAAATCCACCAAGATGAACTCTCAATCCTAAATATCTATGCCCCAAATACAAGGGCACCTACATACGTAAAAGAAACCTTACTAAAGCTCAAAACACACATTGCACCTCACACAATAATAGTGGGAGATTTCAACACCCCACTCTCATCAATGGACAGATCATGGAAACAGAAATTAAACAGTGATGTCGACAGACTAAGAGAAGTCATGAGCCAAATGGACTTAACAGATATTTATAGAACATTTTATCCTAAAGCAAAAGGATATACCTTCTTCTCAGCTCCTCATGGCACTTTCTCCAAAATTGACCATATAATTGGTCAAAAAACGGGCCTCAACAGGTACAGAAAGATAGAAATAATCTCATGCGTGCTATCGGACCACCACGGCCTAAAACTGGTCTTCAATAACAATAAGGGAAGAATGCCCACATATACGTGGAAATTGAACAATGCTCTACTCAATGATAACCTGGTCAAGGAAGAAATAAAGAAAGAAATTAAAAACTTTTTAGAATTTAATGAAAATGAAGGTACAACATACCCAAACTTATGGGACACAATGAAAGCTGTGCTAAGAGGAAAACTCATAGCGCTGAGTGCCTGCAGAAAGAAACAGGAAAGAGCATATGTCAGCAGCTTGACAGCACACCTAAAAGCTCTAGAACAAAAAGAAGCAAATACACCCAGGAGGAGTAGAAGGCAGGAAATAATCAAACTCAGAGCTGAAATCAACCAAGTAGAAACAAAAAGGACCATAGAAAGAATCAACAGAACCAAAAGTTGGTTCTTTGAGAAAATCAACAAGATAGATAAACCCTTAGCCAGACTAACGAGAGGACACAGAGAGTGCGTCCAAATTAACAAAATCAGAAATGAAAAGGGAGACATAACTACAGATTCAGAGGAAATTCAAAAAATCATCAGATCTTACTATAAAAACCTATATTCAACAAAACTTGAAAATCTTCAGGAAATGGACAATTTCCTAGACAGATACCAGGTATCGAAGTTAAATCAGGAACAGATAAACCAGTTAAACAACCCCATAACTCCTAAGGAAATAGAAGCAGTCATTAAAGGTCTCCCAACCAAAAAGAGCCCAGGTCCAGACGGGTTTAGTGCAGAATTCTATCAAACCTTCATAGAAGACCTCATACCAATATTATCCAAACTATTCCACAAAATTGAAACAGATGGAGCACTACCGAATTCCTTCTACGAAGCCACAATTACTCTTATACCTAAACCACACAAAGACACAACAAAGAAAGAGAACTTCAGACCAATTTCCGTTATGAATATCGACGCAAAAATACTCAATAAAATTCTGGCAAACCGAATTCAAGAGCACATCAAAACAATCATCCACCATGATCAAGTAGGCTTCATCCCAGGCATGCAGGGATGGTTTAATATACGGAAAACCATCAACGTGATCCATTATATAAACAAACTGAAAGAACAGAACCACATGATCATTTCATTAGATGCTGAGAAAGCATTTGACAAAATTCAACACCCCTTCATGATAAAAGTCCTGGAAAGAATAGGAATTCAAGGCCCATACCTAAACATAGTAAAAGCCATATACAGCAAACCAGTTGCTAACATTAAACTAAATGGAGAGAAACTTGAAGCAATCCCACTAAAATCCGGGACTAGACAAGGCTGCCCACTCTCTCCCTACTTATTCAATATAGTTCTTGAAGTTCTAGCCAGAGCAATCAGACAACAAAAGGAGATCAAGGGGATACAGATCGGAAAGGAAGAGGTCAAAATATCACTATTTGCAGATGACATGATAGTATATTTAAGTGATCCCAAAAGTTCCACCAGAGAACTACTAAAGCTGATAAACAACTTCAGCAAAGTGGCTGGGTATAAAATTAACTCAAATAAATCAGTTGCCTTCCTCTATACAAAAGAGAAACAAGCCGAGAAAGAAATTAGGGAAACGACACCCTTCATAATAGACCCAAATAATATAAAGTACCTCGGTGTGACTTTAACCAAGCAAGTAAAAGATCTGTACAATAAGAACTTCAAGACACTGAGGAAAGAAATTGAAGAAGACCTCAGAAGATGGAAAGATCTCCCATGCTCGTGGATTGGCAGGATTAATATAGTAAAAATGGCCATTTTACCAAAAGCAATCTACAGATTCAATGCAATCCCCATCAAAATACCAATCCAATTCTTCAAAGAGTTAGACAGAACAATTTGCAAATTCATCTGGAATAACAAAAAACCCAGGATAGCTAAAGCTATCCTCAACAATAAAAGGACGTCAGGGGGAATCACTATCCCTGAAATCAAGCAGTATTACAGAGCAATAGTGATAAAAACTGCATGGTATTGGTACAGAGACAGACAGATAGACCAATGGAATAGAATTGAAGACCCAGAAATGAACGCACACACCTATGGTCACTTGATTTTTGACAAAGGAGCCAAAACCATCCAATGGAAAAAAGATAGCATTTTCAGCAAATGTTGCTGGTTCAACTGGAGGGCAACATGTAGAAGAATGCAGATCGATCCATCCTTATCACCCTGTACAAAGCGTAAGTCCAAGTGGATCAAGGACCTCCACATCAAACCAGACACACTCAAACTAATAGAAGAAAAACTAGGGAAGCATCTGGAACACATGGGCACTGGAAAAAATTTCCTGAACAAAACACCAATGGCTTACGCTCTAAGATCAAGAATCGACAAATGGGATCTCATAAAACTGCAAAGCTTCTGTAAGGCAAAGGACACTGTGGTTAGGACAAAACGGCAACCAACAGATTGGGAAAAGATCTTTACCAATCCTACAACAGATAGAGGCCTTATATCCAAAATATACAAAGAACTCAAGAAGCTAGACCGCAGGGAAACAAATAACCCTATTAAAAAATGGGGTTCAGAGCTAAACAAAGAATTCACAGCTGAGGAATGCCGAATGGCTGAGAAACACCTAAAGAAATGTTCAACATCTTTAGTCATAAGGGAAATGCAAATCAAAACAACCCTGAGATTTCACCTCACACCAGTGAGAATGGCTAAGATCAAAAACTCAGGTGACAGCAGATGCTGGCGAGGATGTGGAGAAAGAGGAACACTCCTCCATTGTTGGTGGGATTGCAGACTGGTACAACCATTCTGGAAATCAGTCTGGAGGTTCCTCAGAAAATTGGACATTGAACTGCCTGAGGATCCAGCTATACCTCTCTTGGGCATATACCCAAAAGATTCCTCAACATACAAAAGAGACACGTGCTCCACTATGTTCATCGCAGCCTTATTTATAATAGCCAGAAACTGGAAAGAACCCAGATGCCCTTCAACAGAGGAATGGATTCAGAAAATGTAGTACATCTACACAATGGAATATTACTCAGCTATCAAAAACAACGAGTTTATGAAATTCGTAGGCAAATGGTTGGAACTGGAAAATATCATCCTGAGTGAGCTAACCCATTCACAGAAAGACATACATGGTATGCACTCATTGATAAGTGGCTATTAGCCCAAATGCTTGAATTACCCTAGATCCCTAGAACAAACGAAACTCAAGACGGATGATCAAAATGTGAATGCTTCACTCCTTCTTTAAATGAGGAAAAAGAATACCCTTGGCAGGGAAGGGAGAGGCAAAGATTAAAACAGAGACTGAAGGAACACCCATTCAGAGCCTGCCCCACATATGACCCATACATATACAGCCACCCAATTAGAGAAGATGGACGAAGCAAAGAAGTGCAGGCCTACAGGAACCGGATGTAGATCGCTCCTGAGAGACACAGCCAGAATACAGCAAATACAGAGGCGAATGCCAGCAGCAAACCACTGAACTGAGAATAGGCCCCCATTGAAGGAATCAGAGAAAGAACCGGAAGAGCTTGAAGGGGCTCGAGACCCCAAAAGTACAACAATGTCAAGCAACCAGAGCTTCCAGGGACTAAGCCACTACCTAAAGACTATACATGGACTGACCCTGGACTCTGACCCCATAGGTAGAAATGAATATCCTAGTAAGAGCACCAGTGGAAGGGGAAGCCCTGGGTCCTGCTAAGACTGAACCCCCAGTGAACTAGACTATGGGGGGAGGGCAGCAATGGGGGGAGGGTGGGGAGGGGAACACCCATAAGGAAAGGGAGGGGGGAGGGGGATGTTTGCCCGGAAACCGGGAAAGGGAATAACACTTGAAATGTATATAAGAAATACTCAAGTTAATAAAAAAAAAATTAAAAAAAAAAAGAAGAGTAAGAAAGTGGTAATCAAAATGAGGACAGTGTTCACACACTGACAGGATGGGCTGTGATGACGGGCATCTGTAGTGTTCCTTCTCTTCTTTCCCTGGGTAGGAATTACTCAGTTTTAAAACATCCTAAAGTGGGGGGACACCCAGAGTGGGTCCCCACCCTCTCAGAAAAGAAGGGGAGGGAGGAGGGGGAGGGTTAGGGTGGGGGAAAGGACTGTGGGAGAGGGTGACCAGGAGGGGGCAGTGAGTAGGGTATAAAGTGAATAAGTTAAAAAAAATACAAACAGGATGAAAGTTAAATATTTTAAATGTATATAGAATCTTTTTTAAATCTACTTATTTATTATATAAGTACACTGTAGCTGTCTTCAGACACACCAGAAGAGGGCATCAGATCTCATTACAGATGGTTGTGAGCCTCTGTGTGGTTGCTGGGATTTGAACTCAGGACCTCTGGAAGAGCAGTCAGTGCTCTTAACCACTGAGCCATCTCTCCAGCCCAGTCTTGTTCAACTTTTTAAGACTACTTTTAGATGGAGATAGTCAAAAACGTTTTCTTAACTCTGTTTAAGAATATGCACATAATTGGTGAAAAGACAGAACATCAAACACATCATTTCAGAGAAAATCACATAGAAGTCTACAGGGGAAGAGAAGAAAGAGCAATGACATGACCAGAAGAACTCACGAAAGTCTTCTGAGTTGTTCTGCTTTTTGACCTGGGATGACAGTGCTCATAATTCACCTCATGATCATTTCTCAGTTTTCATTTTTGGTTTGTTTGTTTGTTTGTTTGTTTGTTTGTTTGTTTTACCTGGATCCTTTGAGCCAAGTTCTGAATTCCTGTGGTTCGAGCTTTTTCTATGAAAGCAATTAGTTCCATCATTTCTTCTGTTGTCTCAGGAACTCGTAGAGCATGCTCTTTAATTGTTTCAAATTCACTGCAAATACTGACAGAACATTCTGACTTACTATAATATGGTAAGTAATCTGTAGCATATTTAATAAATATGTGATGTTGTTACAAAACAGGAAATCTCTATGCTGAAATCAACTGGCTGGCTCATTAAGACATCGTATAATATTTGAGCTTAGCTTGTCTGAGGTCACCATAGGTCATATCAATAAAAATCAAGCTAATATTTTCAAATGAAAGTCTAGTGATCTTTTAAACTCTCCAAGACTAAGGTAAGCAGTGTAGCAGACGTAAGTCTAACAGTCCTAATATAACCCTGCTTCAGCTACTGCAAGAGTGTTGTGGAGTTTTGCCAACTTGACACAAGCTGCGGTCTAATGAGAGAGACCTCAGTAAAGGACTCGCTTCCATCACACTGCCCTGGGGCAGTTGATTGATGTGGGAGAGCCCAGACCACTGTGGATCGAGCCACCGCTGGGCCAATAGTCCTGAGCAGGTCAAGGGGAACAAGTCGACCTCTTAGGTAGCCTTTTTCTGCGTCGCCTTGAGTTTGAGTCCTGACTTCTCTCAATGATGGACTATGATCTGGGTGTGTAAGCCATATAAACCCTTTTCTCCCCAAAGTTGTTCTTGGCCATGGTGTTTATCACAGCATGGTGTTCATTACGAGTCATGAGTTTAGACCAACCTTCAAGATCCAGTTTCTGTATTTATAAAATGAAGCTATTAATCCATCCTGCTGAAATATGTGATACAAGAATGAATGTATGAATGAATGAGTGTAGCATAGTTCATGGCCCTGTGAAATGAAACAGTGTAGCAAATAAGAAGATCAAATTCTTGTTTAAATATTCTAAACTCTATGATACTGTGTAGAGAAGTATGAATACCTCTCCAGGTAGGTTGGAAAACATACACATATATGTTTAATCTTTTGTTTTTGAACAAGAGTAATTTTGGTGAAATGTTTCTTTGGCCCTGTTATTCTGAATACAGTAATTAATTTTTTTACTTACGATTCATTTTCTTTTCTATGTTTTGAAGCGATGTCATTTAATAAAATGTTTGCAAAGGCTTTTGCTTTATTTGTCAAGCCTGTCTTCAAGTCTTCACAGTCCAAACGAACCATAGGATAATGAGCCCACTGAGGCAAAAGCATTATTTCTGAAGCAAGACTGAAAAATCTTTCTATAAACTTTAAAAAAAGTGTTTAGAAAAAAGTTAGAATTTTATAATTAGTGATTTTATAGAACTATATTATAAAGAAATACTTAATCATGTAATATATTATTCTTGCTAAATGACTCCTATTCCTTTTGATACACAAACTTTTTTCTCTTGGTGCCAAGACTAAACCCAAGGCCTGAAGATTCTGGGCATATGAACTTCACAGCCAGTGCCCAAACATTCTTGGTTTTTTGTGAAAGTCAATCTACTAGTAAATACCAAGTGTGCTATAGCCTAAAATCTGCATATTTTGCAATGTTTCCTCAATTAAAAAATATGCTGAGTCACCTCATTTCTGTTTGGAAACAAACTTATACAACAATGTTTATAGCTGCATATATTTGTTTTGCCATTATTGAATACCTCTCTGATAGTTCTAATTTAATTTTTAGGAAAAGAAATATAAGAAACATTTTGTTTTGTGCTAAAGTAGGCATTGCCAAAGATCTGAGATCTTGGAATTTATATCAACTTCCTAATACTTAAACACTGGGATGAATTTCAAAAATGAAACAAAGGAGTATAAAACATTGACAACACATGTTACATTTTTGTGCAAGAGAAACAGGCTTGCAAACTCTCAGCAGTCTTTGACTTAAAGTCGCAGCCCACCTCAATGCTCCCTCACCTTCCCTCCTTGTCATCCCTATTCCACCCACAGCCAAACAGCCTGCTCCTTTTGTTCATTTGGGAAAGATTTTCCTTCATTTTTATCTCAAAGTTATCCTATTCTCCTACAGTTTGCAATATGTGATGAATTGAATTTAACCTTTTCATTGTCTAATTGATCAGGGGGCATTAACTGATTTAACGATTGTCTTGAATACCTGCTGCTTTTTGTTAGCTGGAAAAATAATAGCCCAAAAGTAAATAGTGCCAATGTTAACAGAGAATAGTGAGCACTGATTAATTTAACAAGGGGGGGGGACCATAAAACAAACCATCACTTTAGTGTAGTTCATGTAAAGTTGTCATGAGACAAAATTAAACAACTCTAGGTTTATGTAACACAAAGATGCTGGGGCAGGGGATGAAAAGCCCTTATATGATACAGACAATATCCCTGTGCTCTACTATACATACATACGTTCATGAACGTATTCAAGAAAATAAAGGAAATAGAAGGAAAAGTGAAACTCATTAAAAAAGCCTGTGGAACACAGAATCTGAAATGAGAATACCACTTTACTGTCAGAGAGGGGCATAGAGAACACAACAGAACTAGAAAACCAGTTACCATACAGCTATCATAAGACCTCATTGATCAGTAATTAATCATTAATTAATTAATGTGTTAGATTCTATGATCTAAAAATAGAGTGACTGATAGGCTGGAGAGACAACTCAACAGTCAAAGTGCTTCTTGTCCAGCATGAGGACCTGACTGTGATCCCTAGCATGTAAGGCTGGGTATAACGGTGTGATCATATGCCTTCCCTTTCTTCTCATAGTGATAGCATGAATCATACGAACAGACCACACAGCAAAGCCCAACCAACTTTGAAAACTTGGAATCATATAGAATATGCAACAAAACTAGAAATCTATAAAGAATACTATGGAAACTATACAAATACATGGAAATTAAATAACTTACTTTTAAATAACAAGTGGAACAACAAATACATAAATAAGGAAACTCAGATTTTCTTTTTTCTTCTAAGTCAGTGAGATGGCTCAGTGGGCACTTGTCACCAAACCTGATGACCTGAGATTGATCCCTAGAAACCACATGGTAGAGATAGAACTAACTTCCACAGAAATGCTACAGTAACACACACACACACACACACACACACACACACACACACACACACGCGCGCGCGCACACACACGCACACACACACACACACACAAATGTAAAAAGAATATTCCTTTTTCCTTCCCTCTCTGTTTTCTTTTTTTCTGTTGTTGCTTGTTGCCCAGCAGGCAGTCTACCATCAGCCACCTTTCTACTTTCTCTTTTGAGGCAGGGTCTCTCTTAGCCGCACCCGTCTGTAGCCCAGGCAGCTCTTGAACTTACTACCTGTTTGCCAACATCTTACAGTCGCCCAGGTACAAAGAAGTGGCTCGGTAGATGCACATTAGTAAGCGCGACACAGAGTATCAGGATGAAGAGCAAGACCCTGCGGTCAGCTCCGCGTCTGCATGAGCGGACTTGACAAGGCCGGGCGAAGTGTGGCAATGCCTATCTTCTACAGTCGGCAAGAAAGGAATGCGAGGTCGACTTAAACGTGTTCTCTTCTATATCTGTAGTATTGTGCTCCCCTACATGACTTTCTCATACATTGCCCCATGTTACTTCCCTGTCCCTTTTTCCATTTATTATTTTTGTTTGGGGTGGGAAGGGGAAAACTATAGGCAAGAGAAAGACTTAAGAACAGGTAACTTTTTTTTAAAATTCCCAAATAAAAAGTACTGTCAAATAAACTGATGAATAACTAAAGAACTCAATTCAAATGGTGAGAAAATCATCAGTGTGGATTAGAAATTCAGGTAAGAGATAAATATTACAAAAAAAATTGGAGACCTTAGAAATTAAGAACTCACTAAAACAATTTAAGAAATTTGGTAAAAAGAATGACCTCCATAGACTGTATCAGACAGACATATGGTTTCTGTAGCTTCTCTTGCTTTCTATTACTAATTATATTAAATTTTGATTTGTTAACATATAAGAAACTTTCAGTCTCCTAAAAAATTCCTTTAGTTTTTGAAATTTTAATTACACCATTTCCCCTTTTTTCTTTCATCCCTCCAATCCTTCCACAAATCCTTTCTTGTTCCATTTCAAATTGATGGCCTCTCTTTTTAATCAAACATCATTCGTTTCTTCTCTGTTCTCTTCTATCTCCAGATAAACATCTGCTTAGATCAGAGCTCAGCTGGGCATGGTACTGTGTCCCTGTGCTTCTTGCATTTGAGAAGTAGGGACAAGAGGGTCAGGCATATAGCACGGGCCAGCCTGGGTCACACACTGAGTTTCAGATTAGCCTGAAGTTTATTACCAACTACTCTCTGACTTCCACATGCACACATACTCTCTCTATAAATAATAGATAAATCCATCCTATCTTAAAATGTTTTAATAAAATTTTATTAACTTAATATATGACTGAATTAACAATAAAATAGTTATGAGGTAAATCAACTTAATAAAATGATGCTTTGGATAAGAAATTCTATTTACGGGTTGGGGATTTAGCTCAGTGGTAGAGCGCTTGCCTAGCAAGCGCAAGGCCCTGGGTTCGGTCCCCAGCTCCTAAAAAAAAAAAAAGAAAAGAAAAGAAAAGAAAAAAAAAAAGAAAGAAATTCTATTTACATTATTTGAAGCATTTATACCTAGAGCAGAAATATCCTAATTAAATAAAATTCCAAAAGTATTCATTAAAAATAAACAGAATTATCCTTCTGAGAACTATCCTATCCAAGTTAGCATGTCTATTCACATTGTGATTGGCTGGGTCTTGCTTCTGTGGTGACTTCTAGGAGAGACAGTCTCAAGGCATGTTGTATGGCATTGTGGCTCTTACGCTCTACTGAGAGAGGGAAAACTAGAACTGAGCCCCTATTGGCTATCCAAGATAACATGCTCAGTCCCGGAACCATATACTACAAACAACAAAAAGAAATCAGTGGAGTGGGGGAAGGGGTTTGGGGATGTCGAGGGGGCTAGAAGGAGGAAAGAGAAGGGGAGAATAAGGTAATTATATTTTAATTAAAATGCATTTTTAAAAAACCAGTTGTCTGTAATGGTCTTAATTGGTTGAAGTGCAGAGAACAATTGTGAGATGCCTAGCCTCGGTGGATACATTTATAACACAAACACTGCATCTGAGGCTCAGATGTGAAAGAGAGGTGGAAGAGATTGTAGAGCCAGAGGACCAGGAACTCTGCTGTGAGATTATGTCTCCTAAGTGACAGGGAAGGTACACCCAGGAAATTGCAACAACAAGGCCTACAAAAGAACAACACCAATAGATATGCTTATGTGAAAAGGGAAAATCTCAAGGGAGAGCAGAGCCCCACAGTCAAGAAATAACAGGCAACTGAGGACTGCTGAGAGAAGGGGATTAATCTTCCCAGAGGATAAACCCCCTAATTGGTTATCCAATACCAATTTATCAGTCCTAAAATTATATACAAGCAAACAACATTAAATGGAGTCAGAGTATTGTATTTATATATTTAGATATATATATTACATATATAATATATGTTATATACACATATATATATGCCTATATATTACATATATGCCTAAATATATCAATATACATATATATTTAACACTAACAAAGAAAAGACAGCCATGAATTTGAAAGGGAATGAGGGATATGTGATGGGGGGCTGGAGAAAGGAAAGGGCAGGAGGCAAATGCTGTAATTATAATTAAAAATATGAGCAAATATGAAAAAAAGAATTACCACTTACTTCTGTGTATTCATCAAAAGTATGGTTTTCTGACTGAAATCTCTCTATCATCTTTGTTGCTGTCCCATCAAGGAGCCAGTTGTAGTTTGTAACTGAAAATTAATATTCCAATTAAAATATGAATAACATTTTAATATAGTAAATGCATTTTGTATTATCAAAGAGTAGCCTACTCAACTGTGAACATATGTAGATTACTACATTTAAAGAAATAAGTTAAAAAGATTTAATAGCCATTGCTTTGTATGATAACCTAAAAAAGTTAATAAAAGGCCTGGAGAGATGGCTCAGTGGTTAAGAGCACCGACTGCTCTTCCAGAGGTCGTGAATTCAATACCCAGCAACCACATGGTGGCTCACAACCATCTGTAATGGGGTCCAATGCCCTCTTCTGGTGTGTCTGAAGACAGCTACAGTGGACATTCATAAAATAAATACATCTTTTTTTTAAAGTTAATAAAAAAATTTTAAAGATTTAAGAGGCAAACCAAGTGAAATACATTTTGAAGCTAAAAAGACAATTTTATTCAGTATATTGCAAAGAGAGAATAGAACTGTCTGCCTAGACACATTTTTTAAAAAATTGTATTTATTTATGTATGAGCACACTGTTGCTGTCTTCAGACACACCAGAAGAGGGCACCAGATCTCATTACAGATGGTTGTGAGTTACCATGTGATTGCTGGGAATTGATCAGGATCTCTGGAAGAGCAGCCAGTGCTCTTAACCGCTGAATTATCTCTCCAGTCCCTGCCTAGACACATCTTAATTGTTAAATGTAGTACAATACTTATATTTTTGGTTGTGAGCCTACCCTTTAACAGCCATCTCTCCAGCCCTGTAGTACGAACCTTGAAGCTTTGAAAATAATTTGGAGGAATAGATTACGTTAGATAGCAGACTTTAGTCAAGAGCCTGTCAAAGGACAACTATCCATTCCGATATCAGATATACTTGTGCAGTAAAACTGAACGTCAGGCTTTTCAAACTGTTTTCAGAAACTAACTTGGGTCACCCTGCTTTAGCTAATTTATAACTCCAACAACTCTTCTTGTCCCTAACTCTTAACTCTATCACCTTACTTCCATTGGTAGTCACCCTGCAGCCCAGATGATAAAACTCAAGTTTCTCAGGTCTGATCCATGCTACTGCCTATCTCTGGCTCTTTCAAAACAGCAGCAGAAACCCAGATAGCTGACCAAATTCTAGCTAAAGCGTAGAATGATAAAAAATATAGTTCATATGTACCGTATGTTTTATAATGTGCTCTTACACCTTCTAAGTTCTGATGTACTGCTATCCTCAGTGTACTGAGAGCCCAGTACATCACATGTTCTGGAAGTTCTGTATCAAGATTGACAGGCGCTGTAGTTCCTGACAGCCAAGAAGGCACTGTTTGGACAGTCTAACAGAAACAAAACCAAAAATGAATGTAATAAATATCTAACTGAACTGATCAATAACATTTTCTTTAAATTTCTGTGGTCCAAGAAAAAAGCCACTGAATGAAAATAATAATTTAAGAACTTATAATACAATATAAAAACTTAAATTGGAGCTGAGCTTCATACATGTCTGAATTCCAGCAGATTGTCTATAGAGGCTAAAATAGGAGCACATACAGCTCCAGGCCAGTCTAGGCTACAAAGTGACATCATGTTTCAAAATGTAAAAACTCACAAACAAAAGAACAACCGCAAAAAAAAAAAAAAAAAAAAAAAAAAAAAACACCTTAGGTTTAGTTAGTTTTCTATCATTTTACAAGTATTTATTAACTGTATCGAGGTGTGGTAATACTTAAAAAGCATTAGAAAGGAGAAATATGACTCAGATATTGCTTTGTTTTTATTTGTTTTTGAGACAGAGTTTCTCTATGTATCCCTGTTTGTCTGGGAATTCTCTTTGTAGACCAAACTGGTCTCAATTTCATAGATCTGCCTACCTCTGCAAGTAATCTACCCAAGTGTTGAGATTAAGAGCATATGCCATCATGCCTTAGATTTCTTTTAAACCGTTCACAATTTAGTACCAAGACACATGCAAAGGTGTTAGTTCAGAGCAATAGGAAAAGGTCAAAAGAAGAAAAACATCTCCAATTAACATGTTTTTGAAGAAAAAAAATTTATAAATTAAAATAGCTGGGAGGGGAATAAAGTGCCATGGTATTTTACCTTTATACAGAGTACAGTGACATTCAATTCAAATACTGACATAGCAACATAAGGACACAGGGGTTAGGACAGAAGTGATACCTGCAAAGTTTCAGATATCCGTTCTATCAAACCCAAGACAACGTCTTCCAAATCTTGAAAGGTGGGATAAAATTCCATTTTATCGTCATCAAATGTCAATTCCATCTTGAATATTGGAAGCCTGAGTATATATCTTGAATCAAAGAGTCTTACAAATTCTTCTACAGTTCTCCATAAGAGATCTTTTAGCTACATGATATCAAAAGTTACCATTATTTCAGAAAGTTTAAATTCAATCTTTATCTAAAGTGAATTATTGTGTATAATTACATGAACTCTATAAACTTTGTTACTCCTGGAGTCATAACCATTCTTATAAATGTCTAAACAGTAAATAAAAGTCAGGCAGTGGTAGCACGTGCCTATCCCAGCACTCTGGAGGCAAAAGCAGATGGATCTTTGTGTGGAGGCCAGCCTGGTCTACAGACCGAGTTCCAGGACAGCCAGAGCTACTCAGAGAAACCTTGTCTTTTAAAAAGACAAACCACATCAAAGTAAACATAAAAATAAATAAACAGCAAATAGAACAATATTTGCAAACCAAAGTTTTGTAGTAGAATATCAGCACTCTAAAATTGGCTGTGTAGAATTTCCACATTTATTAGTAAGTTTGTCCCTGGCACATAAAACATTTCAAAAGACCAAACAGTATGGAGAAGCCTGGTGATTAGAAAGGCTTCCATATGAAGGCAAGAGTGGGCAATGGCCTGATACTAAAGACAGCTCCTACTGTCAGAAGGGCCAACTATCAAATAATCACAACTTCGAGGTGTTGCTAAACTTTGAGAAACTTAAATTCCACATGATGAAAATGTTTATACGGCAGAAATCAGTAAACAGAAGGACTGGGATACTTTTCCTTCTGGAGAGTTGGATTTCTAGCACACTACCCTTCTACATCCATGGCAGAGCCATGGAAACTTAGAAATGTGCACAATGCTTCTAAGTATGAAAAGTGCATTGTTACTTAGAATCAATTGTTGGATAGTTAGCCCAGAGGACTTGCATGGATCTGAACAACCTTCCAAGTGTGCTTCATCTTTTCTTACCCAGTAACCATGGTCCCCAGGAGAGTGAGGCAGGGGAAAGGAAACTATGACTACTCGTTACTGTGTTGGACAGATCTGCCAATTAAGTACTGTGCCCTATTGAAGAAGCAAGGCAGAAGCAAGAAGAACACGTGAACTTTTAGAGCTCTTCACTGAAAGGAATGTTTTCATTCAAAACTAATTTTTTAGAGTTGTATGTCTAAAGTATTAGATATGTAAGGGGTCCATAAAGCAACTGTACAAGATTAATGTTCTTTTTATGCTTATTAACTAAAGATGACCAGAAACAATTTGAAATAACCCTTTCATGAGAGTTCAGTGAAGAATTAATTCTTAGAATTTAATCAAAAATGTATTTACTAGGCTAGTCTTTTTGTTAACATATTGCTGTAAAACTAGAGACTGCCTGCTCTTCCAGAGGACCCAGGTTCAATTCCCAGCACCCACATGGCAGCTCACGGCTGCCTGTAACTCCAGGATCCAAAACCTACACACATGCAGGCAAACACCAATACACATTAAACAAACAAACAAACAATTTGTGTGTGATATGTATATGAAGATAGTCGTGTACTTGACATGGTATATGTATGTGCCATGGTACTCGGGTCAGAAGTCAACTTTTTTGGGAGTCAGATCTTGTCCTTCACCTTGCTGAGGCAGAGCCTCTCTCGATTCTGTTGGGGCACGGACTGTGTAAGCTTCTGAGCAGTTCTCCTGTCTCCTCATCGTCTTGAGTAGGAAGGCAGATGGAATGGACCCTGGGTGGCTGTGTGCCCAGCTGTTTGACCTACTGAGCCGTTCCCTTGGCCTTCCTTAATCTACTTTTAGAAAACTGCTTAGCGCTCTGCTTAAATTGATTTTATTTAAAGCATCGAATTTTAAGTATTCAAGATACATGTATAACACGTATATACCTGATTTGACATAAGTATTGAAACACAGTTATAAAAGGAGTCCACTTTTTCAGGCTTGATGCCTTCTAGCGCCTCCTTCTTAGTAAAGAGATTTATGACCTTTGGATACCACGTGTTCATTATCCTCTCTTCTGCCTTTCTCGCTTGAATTGACAGATCATTTCTCAGTGCTTCGCAGTCAATTGGGCCTCTATCTCTACGGTGAACGAAAGAAAATAATTCAGACAAATTACAAACTGCTCTCGATACAGTTGTTGAATCAGATGACATATAATTTTAAAGTTCTCAAATATAAAGAAAGGCCTAGAGGTGTATAAACAGTTTTAAAATTGTATAATAAAATATGCCAAACAAAAAGTCATTCAGCTTTTAAGCTTTAACTAATATATATATATATATATATGTGTGTGTGTATATATATAAAATTTACCGAATTCCTGTTAAGTCCAGCAGAATTATGTCAGAAAATGTTGTATAACCAAGCTCCAGTAATAGTTTCATAGTTGGATGAACAATGTGCAAATTAGCTAATATTTGACTTCTTGCCTGCACAAAGTTAGAATGCCAAGGATTGGAATAATCTAGTCCTCTGGAAAGGCAAAGCACCACATCAGACATGATTGAAATAACATACCACATGAGTTGTGAAATTAATGTTACAGGGAAAAACTGGGGGCTTGGAATAAGCAATTATGGTCGGGAAAGGAAGTGTCATAATCTTTCAAGCATGATTGAATTTTGAAACTGCGCATTATCTTCAGAGGAGAGAGATAATTTGTGGCTGACACAGACTCATGGCTTAACTTTTACTTTGCTTTAGATCGGCTACTCAAAATACAAAAGTAAGAACATTTTAGGTTTATGGAAAAATCTGTCCAGCATACATCAAAGATTACTCAAAGGTAAGTTAGATTTGCTTCTTGCTTTATTATTATTATTAGATCAAGTTTCATGTAAGTCCCTGCATAGCCGAGGTTGGCTTTGAACTCCTGATTCTCCTGCCTCCATATCTGAGCTATAGGATTACAGGTGTAAGGTACCTCACAATGTATATTAGGTTACATTGAAGTATTTTTCACATAGCTCCTCCTACTACTGTAAGCAGAACTAGGTGATGAATGTGGAGAATGTCTTTGGAGATTTTTTTTTTAAATATCCTTGACCTACTGAGCCATTTCCTTGGCCTTCCTTAATCTACTTAATCTTCCTTAATTCACGATTGTAGACTTGAATGTAAGATCAGTTGATTTTTAAATTGTATCCAAAGCTAGACGTTATACCATTTTTAAAAATAGTTTACTCACTCAGGAGATTCAGGCAAAGGGCCCCATTCATCTTCAAGCCATTTAACTGGAGGTTTCACAAGAACACTCTGTACTAAAATACGCATAAGTGTTAATATGTCCTGAAAATCCTTGTAAGATCTATTCTCTAATTAAGTTAGTTTTTGTAATCTAAGTCTCTAACTTGATATTGTAAGGTAGAGTTTGTTGTACATTAAAATACATATGAGGGAAAACTCCCTTTCTTGCACAAAAGCAAGCTTTTAGCATTATTTTGGCCTTCCTTTGAAGGTGGCTTCCAATACAGAGACACTCCTTAGGTCTCAGTCCTTTTCATTCTATCTGTTCAAAGATCATTGGCATGGCCATTTAAGAAATTCATTCTAAGATAGCTACCAGGGATTGGGGGGGATGGGGGTTGCAGAAATGTTAGTAAAAGGTTAGAGAATTTCAGCTGGCTAGGAGGAAAACACTGGAGCACTATTATACAATATTATGAAGATAAAAAAAAACACACTGTTTACAAATACTTAACAGTACTTTTAAGCATTTTCAGCACATAGATGATGTTAACTGGTTCACCTTAAAATATTTAATTTAGTTTAACTAATTTAATGCATACATTATTTTGAAGCATTATTATGGCTGAGAAGTGATACTCTGTCTCACAAGCAACAACAACATTCCAATAAAAATTACAAAGATTAAAATACATTAATGTTTTCTGACAATTATAAAAATAGGATATCTCAAACCATAGGGACAAAGTGAAAAATCAAATAGCAATAAATATTAGCTGATAAATACAAAAGGTACCCTTAAATTACAAAGTCTTTAGATTGTAATGTCAAAAATAAAATGTAGGTAGAAATTATATTGAAGAAACACATGCATTTAAAATATGTATTGTTCAATATTCAACTTACTTCTACTATTTTGTTGTATTTGGTTTCTGTTTGTTTTGCTTTTAGTATTTTCTAAACAGGGTTTCTCTGTGTAGCTTTGGCTGTCCTGGAACTCACTGGGTAGATAAGGCTAGCCTTGAACTCAGAATCTGCCTGCTTCTGCTTTCCAAATTCTGGGGTTAAAGGTGTGTGCCTCCACTGCCAGAGTTATTTTGCTTTTCTGAGACAAGATCTCATGTAGCCCAGGCTGGTCTCAAACCCACTGTCCAGCTGAGGATGACCTTCAACTCTTTTCCCCCAACTTTAGCTCTCAAGGGCTGGTATTACAGATGTGCGCATGGGCAGCGGTAAAAGAAGCTTGGTGTGTGCCAAATGTTACTTACCCAAATATCTCTTCATGCTTTTTTCAAAGTCCATTGACACCTCATTTATGAGACTTCCGAGCAGTTCTTCTCTTTTTTTCCCTTCCTTTAGGTGCTCAGGTATCAGCATTAACATGTGGTCCAGCCACTGTGGCTGAATCGGTACTATAGGGCTACTCTCTACACACTGCTTCATGAATATGTAGTTTAACTTGCAAACATTAAAAGAACAAGCCAAATGGTCAGAGTGACTTAGCATTTCAGTCTAGCACCTAAATTCTGTTTTCTAAAACAACATTCTTTCAGAATAAAAAATATTCAAAAAGTCTCTCTCACACACATACACACAGTAAATAATAAATGTAATGTTTTTTAATTAGATAAAATAAACAAAAAATCTTGACTACTAAAAAAAGGTTCTTCCATAATATTCTCAGTTCACAAGGAGGTTATGTCTTCAAGCCTCTACCCCACTCAAATCTTAATGGACTTAGAAAATGTATAGCCCATCTGCAAACTGCTTCACAGTTTCCTACTCCTGGATCCTTTACTAGTAAATAACTCTTACATGTTGTCTTGTGTCTGCCAATCATTTCCCAGCCTGTGCTGTTACTCATGCAGTATCTCTAAGACACAGTGCATAGCACCTGGCACATAGCTAATACATAGTAACTCTCAGTAAGTACTTGCTAGGTGCAAATAAACATTATAGCAACAGTAGGATAATTATTATACCAATTCTATGAGGCAGATGCATTTCTTTTATAACTGCTATTTTGAATATTTTTTCAATAGTTTGGAATTGGAATAAGAACTAAAATATTTATACACATTATCTTCAAATAAGGGATAGCATCACAAATACAACTCTTTAAAATTTCATTTGTTGTCTGCAACATGCTTGCTCCTTTGGATAGAGAAATATATATCTGTTTAGACATCTTCCCTAGGAGGAGACTTGGTAGGTAGTCTTAGAAGAATACTTTGTGGTAATTATTTTGAACATTTTCAAGACAAAAAAAAATTCAACTCACTCCTTTTTTTTTAATTTCACTGGTCATCTGTCAAAACAAAAAACAAAAGCAAACAATGAGGACGTTTAAAACATTTTAATCAAATAAAATCTTAAATATACCCATTCTTTTAAAAGTGAGTTCAAAGCTGGGTGGTAATGGCACATGCCTTTAATCCCAGCATTTGGGAGGCAGAGGCAAGAGAATCTCTGAGTTCAAGGCCAGTCTGGTCTACACAGAGAAATCCTGTCTCTAAAACAAACCAAACAAAGACTGCTATTGAGATTCCCATAAGGCATAAAACTGTACAGGGCTTTCAGGTGAGAACTCACCGTTGGAGGGAAGTCTGGCTCCGGTAACGGGGGGATTCTTTTATCCAGGGTTTTATCTAGACTTTTTTTAGCTGCAGAAATTCTGAAATTTACAATTAGAAATTTTTATGATAAAATGAGCATTAATCACTAAAATACTATAAGTCGAACATTTTAGACATCTATTAATACTAAACAGAGAAATCTTCAAGAGAACTTTACCTTATTTATTTATTTATTTACTTACTTACTTACTTACTTACTTACTTATTTTCACACTTGAACTCACTGTGTAGTTGAGGCAGGTCTGCAATTCATGGCACTCCTACTGTCTCAGCTTGCCAGGGTGTTGAGATTACAGGTATGAGTCATTATGACTGCCACTGACTCAACTTTTTATGAGAAATAAATCCTAGCGGCTATTACCAATGATATCTTAAATTTTACATTATTTAAGAATACCATAAAGAAGTAATACTGAAAAAGAAAACCTTTTCACTCATAACTTAGAGATAGCTTACAAATGAACCCTGAGATAGACTAAGCCATCCTCTGTTCAAATGTCAACAAATCAGAGAAAGCTTTCCTTATGCCCTGTATTAATATCTCTTGAAGACGTCACAAAGCTTCTCTCAGCTGACATGCCATCGAGACTGAGGAGACAAGGAAAACAGACTGGGGTCACGTGAGCCACAGTCACATGAAGAGCGCCAGAGATACTCAAGAGGCCATCGCAAATGCTGGTGGCATGACTGAAGTTGTGGTAGGTAAATAAATCACGTTTAACTCCAGTCCTTTTTTTTTTTTTTTTTTTGGAAAGAAATACATGGAAGTTCTACTTTCATCGTTGTTAATATGGTCCTATGGTTGGGAACTTTTGGGAACTTTGAGGCAGTATATTTTATCAAGCAGCAAATCAAAGTGGTATAGATCTGAAAGACTCTTGTCTTGAAAACAACATAAAACAAAACAAAACAAAAACTGTCTTGTCATCCATGCAAGCAATACCACCTTCCCCTTTTGCTGCTTATTAAAATATCTCTAATAATTTCCTGTCGTGTTTCTGTTTACAATATTTGGCTGCCCTTCCTCCTTCCTTTCTTACTCATTCACTCACTTCCTCCCCTCCCCCTCCCCCTTCTCCGCCCCCTTCCCTCTTCTCACTATGTTCCTGGCTGATCTGGAACTTGGTGTGTACACCTATTGGTCTTGAAGTTACAGAGATCCACCTGCCTCTGCCCCTTAGGTGCTAGGATTAACGTATGCACCACCGTACCTGGCTTATTTGGAATATTTTAAAGGCATCCACTGCTCTAAAATACATCTTGAGTTCTTTATCATGGCCTATAAAGCCCTGCTTCCATTTCCTCTTCACCTTCTACAGTCTTCCCCAGGCTTACCGTACCTTCCTGACACTGACAGTTGTCAGCTCCTGTTTCCTGACTTTGGTGGTTGCTATCCGTGTCCCTGGATTGACTTTCTCCTGTTTGTTTAAGTGGAAGGTTTCTTCTCATTCCTTTGTTATCTATTTATTAAATATTGTCTCCACCAGCTGTTCCTGCCATGATTCTGGGAGAATGCTCTATTATGTTATCTTATCATTTATTTCTTATTCACACAGGATCCCACTATTTTCAACCCAGGCTAGCCTGAACTCACAATCCTCCTGCCCTAGCTTTCTCAGTATTGAGATTACAGGCATGTACCCCACACCATGCTTTCTATATCTTGTTTCTTCAAAGGTCATCATCATCTTCCCAGGCAGAGGTGGTGCATCTTTAATCCCAGCACTAGGGAGGCAGAGGCAGGCAAATCTCTGAGTTTGAAGCCAGCCTGGTCTATACAGTGAGTACCAGAACAGCTAGGACTACACAAAGAAATCCTGCCTCAAAAAAAAAAATTAAAAAGCACTCATCCTCTAAAGCACTGGTCCCTAACCTTCCTAATGCTGCAGTGATTTAATACAGTATTTCATGTAGTGGTGACCCCTAACCACAAAATTATTCTTGTAGCTACTTCATAGCTGTAATTTTGCTATTGTTATGAGTGGTAATCTAAATATCTGTGTCTTCCGGTGGTCTTAGGTGATCCCTGAGAAAGGGTCAGTCAATCCTCAAAGGGGTCATGACCCATGGGTTGAGAACCACTGATAGAAGGAGTTCCTATAACTTGTTTTTTATGTGTTTACTGTCTTATCCTGTTGGCAAGCAAACTTGTTAAAAACACAGTCTTTTACTATTGTTTTCTATGCTCTTCCTAGTGACAGGCACACAATGTAATCAGGGAATTAGTATCACCACACGAAATGATATAAATTTGTAGAAAGGATTAAAGCAATGTGTGGAAGGGATTCAAACACTTTCTAGACATGGTAATCCATAAACTAAATCTTAATTACAAAGCATATCTTTAAACAGAGGAATATACAGTATCTTTGGAACCGTTAGTGGCTCCTGAGCTACTTACAGGTACATTTGCAGATACACACACACACACACACACATCTACACACACACAGCTACACACACACATTAAAGAGTTTTTAAAAGAATGAAGAGGACATGGGACCTCTATCAACATATATAGTAATATAAGTTAAAATTCCTCATAAATTTAGCTTTAAATATGAGTAAGTGAATGATAGGATAATAATTATATAAATCCAAGAAGTTATATGATTCTAGACCTGTTAACTATAAAACGTAACTTTCAAAGCTTAATTGACAATATGACCGTCAACAATGTAACAGTAAAACTTAACTCACTTGTAAAACCTCTTATAAGAGAGTTTGACCAAGAAGGGAAATTCCTGATTTGTTTTCAAATATCAGTACAGTTGCTAGTATAATAGTAGACACAATAACAAGATACTTGAACTTCAGAAACAGGCCACTTGGGTCTAAACCTCAGGGGCGTGAGAAAACTACTTCTCTGCTCCTTAATTCACTCATTTAAAAAATATAGGTTGAGGCTGGATAAATGGCTCCGGACCTAAGTCTGACTTCCAGCACCCACATGGCAGCTCACAACTCTAGTTCCTTTTCTGACTTCCCTGGGCTCTTGTATATACATACTACACACACATAAACTCAGGTGCCACGCGCACACGCATGCACACACACACATGTAATGGTTTTAAAATAAAAAAAATATAAAAATAGTTTAATAATAGTATTTATTTCATCAAGGTGCTGTGAGAAATACTGATAAAGTAATAGGAACATTATCTGAATAAGCAGGCACTCTACAAAACTGGTTATCATTATGATTAATTCTCAATTGCTTTTCTAATTAATTTTAATTTTAATCCTTATTTTACCCATGGACCACCTCTATCGTCTTCTAAAGTTTTGAGTCTAGAACACTAATCATTAAGCCAAAGCAATAATTACTTACTAATATGCTACTTACACTAATTGATTGATTTTCTTCTGCTGTTCCTTAGATCTTCGGTAATTTAGCAACTCACTTTGTTTTGGTGTGTCAACACCTATGTTTTTGGGGGGATGAACAATAGGGGGCAACTTCAAGTTCAAAGCTTCCTTTTCTGCTGTAATGGCAGTTTTGTTAGGATCTGACATCTTGGTCTCCTAAGGATCTAAATACTCTATACTCTGCAAAGAGAAAGTTTATAAAGCCATTATTGTATGAAATTAAGCCTGAATATATCCGGTGTATGTTACACACCGGTACGGTAACTAAAACCCCAGCTGTTCAGATTTACTTACCAAGTGCGGTAGTGGTTAAAGAATGGCAGTTGAGAGGAGTGGGCAGGAATTCTAAACACAGCTCTGCTAGCCACTTGCTATGAAGAAATGAAGCCAAATTATTTAGCTTTTAAAATCTGAAATTAAGGAACTGAATTAGACATGCTTTAAACAGCCTTTCAACTCTAAACTCCTGGGTTTGTTGTTTTCCCCTGGACGCAAACCACAAAAAAAAATACAACAAAATTGCCCCTCCCCCAAGCTGGTATTTAATATCATTAATATTTTTTAAAACATTATTGAATCAGACTGTCTAACATCCTAGAAAGTGATAATTGACAAAAAAATAGTCATAGTTAATGCAAAGCAAATGGCAAGCATAAACACTCAACACTGTAACTATGGTTTCAACTACACTTGCCCCAAATGCCCCCGGGGTTTGGAGATTTTCTGCAGACACCCAAGTCATAGATCTTAGAGGGAAAGGAAGAGAAATGCAGAGAACTGGTACCTATCTGATTCTTCTCGTTTGCCACTCAGAGACAGACAAGAGTTTCTCTCCTGAAGGGCTACAGCAATCCAGTAGAAACAACATAGTCACCATGGAAACTGTATGACCTACCAGAAGGGCTGGATGAAGGTTGCTAGGAGAGGCCGTTGCTGAACTAAGACAGACTCAAGATAAACAGTTACACTGTTTTTAACTCAAGCGAATTGAGGCCAAGTTGGTTTTTGTTGCTGTTGTTGCTGTTTAACTAACTGCCTTACCTTGAAAGGAGTCCAGGAAATCAAGATTTTCAAATTACAGGAAAAGGCATGAGTAGAAAATTGGATCCATTGGAGAATATATAGATTTATATAAATATTCATTGTCAATGAAGAATAGTCTTCAAGTGTCCCCAAAGTGACTTTATGAAACTACTGTAACCAAGCCTCAATACAATTTATCTTGTTCTTATATTTGCTGTTTGTTTATACGACACTTTCAGGAAGTCCTTACCAAAAATCAAACAGGTTAAGGTATGCAAACTTTGCATCTATGTTTAAGGAAGGAATGTTGTAACCTGAAACACCAATGTATAGTCCAAGAAGATTATGAGGGACGAATAAAATATTGTGGAATATTTTGTGTCTGTTTGCATACCTAATGGTTTCACTCTGAGCCTTCTGTCACTCCTGTACTCACTCTCTCCTGTGCTCTCCCCACACTGGCTCCTTTGCTCCACTCAGCTATTGTCTTTTCTACTTTATCACTGTGTTTGCGTTCAAATAAAACCCCTGCCAGGAGAACCCATGAGATCCATGTCTGGCTTGTTTCATCAGACATGACCTGCCACATTTAACACCTTGTCTTGCCACACGCTACATCCATTCCTCTGGTGTTCTAGGGATAGCTGGAACTATCAATCTTAAGTTGGTATTTTCAAAGGCCAGGCCAAGAGTGGGGAATAGTGTTTAAACACTTTCCTTCTTCCCGGGCCTTATTTCTCCCACCAAGTCCCTACAGATTTTCCCCTGAGTATATCTGCATCAGTGATTTTGTCAGGATTAGCTCATTTTTCCTATTTGCAAGGTTGTCCACTCTGAGGAACTGCTTGGTACTGAAGGTTTTGGAGATTATAGTGCTAAATTTTCTTCTCTCCCTGGCAGAACAGCAAAGCAACAGGGTTTGTTCTCAAAAACACCCTTCTTGCCCCAGCCTTGGAGGAAAGGAGGCATAGCAGACCACAATTTAGTTCAGAGCGTGCTTCTCAGGCCCAGTGCAGATATCTCCTCTAAAGCTGATTTTTTTTTCAGTTTCCAGATGGTAAATTTATTGATTTTTTAAGCAACATGTGAGTATCTTCTGTGTGCTAGTCGCCATCTCAGATATTGTTTAATGATGAAGCATCATGTACTCCCGTGTCCGGCACACAGTAAGTGCTCCATATGTGTGACTTCAGTAAGAGAATGAACGTTATAGAACGCTGTAGCATGTTAAACCAAGTATCTGTGTGCATAAAACAAAATACTTGCATGTTTATGTGATAGGGCTTTTCATGCTACTTTCACTAGGCTAAAACACAAGGACAAAAGGGAAGGCAAACACGAATTAATTTAGTGATCCAGTGAAGAGATTTTATAGATATAAATCAAATCATCATTAACCGACGTTAATCTGTGAAGAACATCCTTGGACAACCTGTCTCCATCAGTAGTCTCTTTTTAAAAGTTTTTTTTTATTAAATACCTATTCAAACCCTTTGCCAGTTAACAAATTTGGTCATTTAACTGAAAAAAATTATTTGATGTGTGTGATGGAGTCAATGCCACTATTACCCTAATCCAAAACCACACAAGGACACCCCCAAAAAGAGAATTACAGACCAATATTCCTTATGAACATAGATGTAAAACGTTTCAGTAAAATATTTGTCTATGAAGAAGCATGACCATGACCACAGTGACTCTTATCAAGGAAAGCATTTACCAATTTCACAGGTTTAGCTCTGTCAGAGGGCAGAGGGGCAGGCAGTAGTTGACACCTCTACATCCAGATCCACAGGCGGCAGGAAGAAAGAGAATCTGAGCTTGGGAAGTACTTTTTGGAACCTCAAAGCCTACTGCCAGTGACCTCCAACTAGGCCATACTCCCTAATCTTTTCAAATAGTGCCATTCTGGTGACCAAGGATTCACATCTATTAGCCTATAGGAGCCATTCTCATTCAAACCACCATAACGTTAAAAAGATTATACACCATGGTCAAGTTGGCTTCATCCTAGAAATGCAGATATAGTTCAACATCCATAAATCAATGAACACAAACCACCACATAAACAAACTGAAGGATAAAAGTCACATGACTGTCTCATTTCATGCAGAAAAGGCCTTTGACAAAATCCAACATCTCTTCATGGTGGGCAGACGAGAAATACAAGGGACATACCTCAACATATAAGGGCAATTTAAAGCAAGCCATCATCAACATCATCCTAAATGAAGAGAAATGCAAAGCAATTTTATTAAAATTTAAAAAACAAGACAAGAATGCCCATCCTTTCCACCCCTATTCAATATACCACTTGAAGTCTTAGAGAAAGAAGACAACTGAGGGAGATCAAGGGGACAGGGACAGGAAAGAAAGAAGTCAAAATGTTTTCATTTGCAGGTGACAGGATTTTATATATAAAAGACCATAAAGACTATACCAGGAAACTTCTATAGCTAATAAACACTTTCATCAATGAAACAGGATAGCAAATTAATACACAAAAATCATAGCCTTCCTATATACAAATGACAGACATACCAAGAAAGAAATTAAGGAAACAATACTTTTCATAATAGCCTCAAACAAACAAACTAACAAACTTCAGAAAAACTCTAATCAAGCAAGTGAAAGACTTGTTTAATAAAAACAATAGGAGCCAATCGTGGTGGTGTATGTCTTTATCCCAGTATGGAGAGGCAGAGAGGTGGAGAGGCAGAGAGGCAGAGAGGCAGAGAGGCAGGGAGGCAGGGAGGCAGGGAGGCAGGGAGGCAGGAAAGCAGGGAGGCAGGGAGGCAGGGAGGCAGGGAGGCAGGGAGGCAGGGAGGCAGGGAGGCAGGGAGGCAGGGAGGCAGGGAGGCAGGCAGATCTCTGAATTTGAGGGCAACCTGGTCTACAGAGTGGGTTTCAGGACAGTTATGGCTTAACAGAGAAACCATGTCTTGAAAAAAAAATGAACCAAATCAAATAAAACAAAAACCAAAAACCTTTAGGACATTGAAGCAGGAAACAGAAGAAGAAGAAAGAAGGAGAAAGAAGGAGAAAGAAGAAGGAAGAAGAAGGAAGAAGAAGAAGAAGGAGGAGGAGGAGGAGGAGGAGGAGGAGGAGGAAGAGGAGGAGGAGAAGAAGAAGAAGAAGAAGAAGAAGAAGAAGAAGAAGAAGAAGAAGAAGAAGAAGAAGAAGAAGAAGAAGAAGAAGAAGAAGAAGAAGAAGAAGAGAGACCAAGCCATAGAATGATGCTGTGGATCGGTAGCATTAGTTTTGTGAAAATGGCCATCTTACCAAAAGCAACCTACAAATCAATACAATACTCATCAAAATTCCTGCACAATTCTTTACAGAAATTGAAAAGAAATTTTAAAATACCATCTTCAACTCCATATGGACACACAAGAAACTCAGGATTGCTAAAAACAGAAAACAAAAACAAAATTCTGAATAATAAAAGAATTACTATAGGTATCACCATGCCAGGTTTCACGTTATATTACAGAGCCATAGTAGAACAGCATGGTATTAATATAAAAAGCACATACATTAATCAATGGAATCAAATTGAATGCCCAGGCATAAGTCCACACATCTATGTTTTTTTTACAAAGAAGCCAAGAATACATATTTCAGAAAAGACAGCATCCTTAACAAATGGTGCTGTTCAAACTGGATAGTTGAATATGGAAGAATGAAAATAGATGGGGCTGGAGAGATGGCTCAGCGGTTAAGAGCACTGACTGTTCTTCCAGATGTCCTGAGTTTAATTCCCAGAAACCACATGGTGGCTCACAACCATCTGTAATGGGACCTGGTGTGTCTGAAGACAGCTACAGTGTACTCATATACATAAAATAAAGATTTTTTACAAAAAGGAAATAGATCCATATCTATAAACTTACACAAAACTCAACTCCAAATCAATCTAGGGCCTCAACATAAGATTAGATATCCTGGATCTGATATAAGAGACAGTAGGGGATGGGTTTGAACTCATTGGCGCAAGAAAGGATACCACTCACATAGGTGCTAAGACCAACAATTAATAAATGAATCTTCATGAAGCTAAAAGACTTCTGTACAGCAAAGACAGATTTGTACAAAATGGCATCCTACAGAAGGAGAAAAAAAATCTTTACCAATTATATATCTGATAAAGAGGTAGTATCTGAGAAGCAGATGCAGAGACCCACAGTCAGACATTAGGTGGAGCTCTGGGAAGCCTGCAGAACACTAGGAAGTATTGCAGGGGCCAAACAAGTCAAGGATAGCATGAGAAAATGGACCACAGAATAACTAACTAGGGCTCATAGGGGCTCACAGAGACTGGACAGAGACTTGGAGAGCCTGCATGGGTCTGACCTAGGTTCTCTGCATTTATGTTATGGTTGTGTAGGTCGGTGTTCTTATGGGACTCCTAACAGTGGGCGCGGGAGCTGTCTCTGACTCTTTTGCTTGCTTGTGGGACACTCTTCCTCCTACTGGGCTGCCTTGTCAAGGGATGCCTTGATAGAAAGGTACGTACCTAATTATGCCATGTTTGGTTGGCATCCCTGGAGGCCTGCTCATTCTGAAGGGAAAGAGAGGAGTGGATCTGGAGGAGAGCAAAGGGGCTGGGAGGAGAATAGGGAAGAAAAACTGCAGTCGAGATGTAATATAAAAAAGAAAAAGACACCTCCTCATCTCTTTCGGGTAGCCCCACTCTCTAATGATCAGGCATCCAACTTTATTTGAGCCTATGGAGGCTGCTCCTATTCAAACCACTACAGAGATCTACTCAGAAGGGACGGAAAGATTGTAAGAGTCAGAGGCAGTAGATGGTACCAAGGAAATAGTGTCTATTTGTCATAACAGTACTGATTGAACTCACATGCACAAGCTCTGTGCAGGTTTAAACCAGACAAAATCCTAGCACTGAAAGGAAGAACTGGACAAAGTCTCACCTCTACTGAAGAAGGTCTTTGCAATTGATACATACTGGAAAAGGGAAAACGAGTTTTTTCAGTTGATTATCACTGGGTATATCAACTATACTCCCGAGCAGGCCTCATGGAGCTGGCCAACAAATTTCATGAGTTTTTTTGTTCCGTTTTGATATTTTTGTCTCACTAAGTTTTTTAATTAATTTTTATTTTGGAGAGAGAGAGAACATGAAGTTGGGTGGGTGGGGAGTTGGGGAGGAGAAGAAAAAACATGAATAAAAATATATCATAAGAAAAACTTTAAGTAAATTAATCATTATTATACATGTGTCTGACTGGGGTGAGGGTGACATGTCATAGCAAACCTTTGGAGCCAAAGGACAACTTCAGGAATCATATTTTCCTTCTACCTTTACATGGGTTCCAGGGATTAAACTCAGGTTAAGATTTCATAGCTTTTTTGTCAGCTGAGCTATCTCACCAGACTAGGAGATAACTAGATACACACACACACACACACACACACACACACACACACACACACACACACACACACACTATTTATCTTCTTAACACTGAGTTTTAAGAGTTCCTTGTATATTCTAAATGCAAACCTTACATTAGATATTTTGCAAATATATACATAATCATTCCTGCTCTGTATTTTGTCTTATCCTTAATGGTGTCCTTGAAGAGCAATCATGTCTAACCTCAACAAAGCCAATGTGTATTTTGAGGTCATTTATGAAAAGTAGATACTCCTATGAAGAGTTTCTGTTTTCTTCTAATTTTGTGTTTTACTCCATTATATCTTTACATGGTTACAAGTTAATGTTTTGCATAAGAATATGCAAATGCAAGGGCTGGATGGCACAGCAGTTTAGACCACTTGTTGCTGTTGCAGAAGACACAGATTGGATTCCCAGCACCCACATAGTGGCTCACAACCAGCCTTAGCTACAGTTCCGTGGAGTCTAATGACTCTTCTTAGACTTCTTGGGCACCAGGCACAAACATGGCATATACACATGCATGCAGGCAAAACATATGTATAAAGTAAAATAAATCTTATTTTTAAAAAAGAAAATACAAACACCCCAGTATCACTTGCTGAAAAAGACTGTCTTTTTGACATTGATGTGCATTGGCATCTTTATTTCTAAAAAAATCACTCGAGTATCCAGAGATGGTAGTGCACACAGGTCTATGGTTTCAGGTACTCAGAAGGCTGAAATTGGAATTTATGAGGTCAAGGCCAGCTTGTACAATATGGCGAGATCCTATCTCAAAATAAAACAAAAATCCCTCATTTGATATAATGTAACTGTAGGGTTTTGTTTCTGGACTCTCGGTTGTATTCCTTTGATTTGAATGCCTGACTATGGGTGATGTAACATTGTCTCGATCACTATGATTTAGTAAAACAATTACAGTCTTAGAACCACATAGTTTTGGTCTTCTTTGCTCTTTTATGAAAGACTTCTTTGCTCTTTGATGAAGAAAATCAGTTTTTCTGTTGTAGGCCCTTTGTATTTCCATATGAAGTTTAGATTTTTGTAAATGTCTGTTTCCTTCCAGACAAGGTCTCACCACTATGTAGCTTTGGCTTCAGTTTGTACATTGTACATTTCTGTAAATTTTTTTTTCTTATTTGTAATTACATGTTTTTCTAATAGCTTTCAATAGTTTGTTTATATTTAGGATTTTAACTAGATGATGGAGGGAGATTCTTTGCTGGTCATAACTGTTCTAAAGGCCTTATGCACATGGGTGAGCATCCTTCCCTTGATTTGGGAAATCTGCTTTTACTGAAATGTTTTTTATTGTTTTAGCATAAAATTCTTCTTTCATTCCCATAATTCATTTGTTTGTTTTTTCATAGTGTCTTACAGATCTCAAATGTTCATACTTTGTCAGTGTATGAATGTTCCAATTCCTCTCCTTGTCTCCAAGCTCTGACATTTCCTTCCCATGATCCTTTCTGTTGGTGACACTTGAGGTATTGGGGCTTTTGTTTCCAGTATTTCAGTTTGATTTTGCTTCAGTATTTTCAACTCTTTGTTCAATTTTTATATCATGTATTGATTTCCTTATTTCACCCAGCTGTGTGTTGTCTTGGAACACATTTCACGAATGTGCATCCTTTTTAATTTCTGTGAGCATACTTGGGATCATTCTTTTGTGCTCTTTACGATTTCATCAAACTTATTGCAATTAGAAGCTAGTATTTAAGGATTAGTAACTTGTGGAGCAGTCATGCTGCCTCTCGGTTTTATTTTCATGGGAACTGAATATCTGGTGTTACTTTTTTATTTTACATTTTCTTATTTAGCTTATGCCTCTCTCTCTCTCTCTCTCTCTCTCTCTCCCTCCCTCTCTCTCTCTCTCTCCCTCTCTCTCTCCCTCTCTCTCTCTCTCTCTCTCTCTCTCTCTCTCTGTGTGTGTGTGTGTGTGTGTGTGTGTGTGTGTGTGTGTAGGTCAGAGGACAACCTGTAGGAACTGGTTCTCTCCTTTAACCACGCAGGTCCTACGTATTCGGCTCCACACTTCAATTGTGGAAACAGGTGCCTTTACCCATTGAGGCATCTTGCTAGCCCAGGCTGAATTTTTTTTTAAAGATTTACTTATTTATTTTATGTATGAGTACACTGTTGCTGTCTTTAGACACACCAGAAAAGGGCATTGGATCCTATTAAGATGGTTGTAAGCCACCACGTGGTTGCTGGGAATTGAACTCAGAACCTCTGGAAGAACAGTCAGTGCTCTTAACCTCTGAGCCATCTCTCCAGCCCCAGGTTGAACTTTTTAAAAACCTTCTTATTCTTTAATTGGAAATATCTGCAATATTCAAGAATGAGTAGGTAGTAGAGTTGATGTCATTTTCCTCTGATGCATGTTTGTTCATGGGACCAGGCTGATCACCAGTACGTCCCCGTAGAGAATACTGTCTGCAAAATAACCATTCTCAAGGAATAGGAATGGTATGAAAACAGTGACGGTACAGAAAAATAGTCATGTCTTAGTTGCCAGTCACTGTAAGAAGGGAAACTGATAGAAGGGTGTGTGCAGTAATATATTATTGTGGGTGTGAGTGGGATGCACTAAGAGATTGAGAATAATTAGGGGAACACAAATAGAAGTGACAAGGGAAGGAAGGTGAGACATTTTTGCCTAACAGTAGAATGAAAAAAATGAGAGGCAAAGAAATGTAATCAGATTAAAACAGTTATATCTCTCAGGAGGCATAGACACAAACCTCATGAAGCAAGCCAACCTCTAGTCTTTGGGAAAGCCTAGTAGACAGAAAAAAGGGAGGATATGAATGAAAAACAAGACTGAAGAACAGAGCAAGACAGAGCTGATTTGCTTCTCTGACATTGGACATTGTCCTAGTTTGCCTTTTATTGCTATGATAAAACACTGAACAGTACTGCAGAGGTAAGCAGATCTCTGACAGAGCTAGTTCCAGGACAGCCAAGATTACCTAGAGAAATCCTGTCTCAGAAAACAAAACAAAAGATTGTGACAAAAAGGTTTTGCCCTGGAAAAGACAAAAACAAACCAAGCAAAATACTGAGTAAAAACAACTTGGGGAGTGTCTTGGTTTGGGTTTCCATTAATGTGAAGAGACACCATGACCAAGGCAACTCATAAAAGACAACATTTAATTGGGGCTGGCTTACAGGTTCTGAGGTTCATTCCATTATCATCATGGTGGGAAGCATGGTAGTGTTCAGGCAGAAATGGTGGTGGAAAGGATCTGAAATCTACATCTTGTTCTGAAAGCAAACAGAAGACTGGCATCCTGAGGCAGTTTGGAGGAAGCTCTCAAAGCCCATCCCCAACAATGACACACTTCCTCCAACAAGGCCACACCTATTCCAACAAGGACATACCTCTGGCTTACAGCTCTATCACAAATGGAAGCCAGGGGAAGAACTCAAGGCACAGGTACAGTTCTGTACCAGTTGAGGTCATAGAGTTGAAAAGAGAAGTGAACGTATACCCCCATCCCTAACCCAAAAGCTAGCTCCAATTGATAACAACTTGCAAATAAAAATTTAGTTTTCTCCAAGGGAATCTCACCAGGAAAACAAACTACTCTTAAGGGTTGATTGCATGCCTGTTGCCCTAGCTTTCCCCCCACCCCCCAGACAATCCTTGGGGGTAGAGGGTAAGAAGGCACTGAATCAATGATACAGATTCTGGGAATCAGGTGAGAAGCCGAAGCAGACTCATTTACTGAAATAGTGAGGAGTGCCTTTATACCTTTCCCCTCAGTCCATAACAGCTGGTCACACAGCTGGCACCAGCCGATTGGCTGCCACAGTTACACACTCTTTCTTTGTTGTCTCTGGGTGTCAGGCAGGTTCCAGGATTGGTGAATGCGCCTCCTTGGGTCATTGGAGATGCTAGTCTGAACAATGCTGACTCACTCCTCCTCCACAGGGCCACGAATAGAATTGGTTCAGTTTGGGGTGTTTGCTTCTTCCAATGAGAGCTCATATCAACAAGACTCTTAGAGGAACCTAGAAACAGGAACCGAAGCAGAAGAAAGCTGTCCCACTCGCACCTAGTACTGTCCTTGGTCGTTCCACAGTCTTGCCAGCTCCCCTATACTAGAATCTCCGAGACTGTCCCCTCACCAGTGGTCTCCTGGCTTCTCTTCAGGAATTCCAACCCTGCCATGCAGTGCAAACTCTCAGCTTTTTTCCATGACCCCTGCAATCCTGCAGTTTTCCTGCTGCCAAACCAGTTCCACAAGGAAACATTTACATATTAACAAGTTTAGTGAATAGCCTTGGCTCCCTCCCAAAGCTTCTGAGTGCTAACTCTGAGGAAATAGTTCCCAAAGGTGTTCCTGGTCTTTTGTTAATCACTGGTATTTTGTTTGTTTGTTTGTTGTTCTTTTTCAAATTACACGGGGAAATTACTCAAACTGATAACAAGTACTACTCAAAACTTCCGAGTGCTATCGCCCAAAACTACAGTATCATTTTGTTATTAAGTATAGATAGGATATAAGCGATTTGTGTGGTTTACTTCCAACATCACCTATCAGAATGAATGTGAGCATTGGGAGATTTATAAATGATACACAGAGATTGGTATGTTTCTTTTGCATTGCTTTATTTATTTATTTATTTATTTGTTTGTTTATTTATTTTGAGCTAGCACTACTAGCCCAGGCTGGTCTAGAATACATGATTCTCCCAAATGATGGGATTATAGGTGTGTGCCACCGTGCCTAGCTTAATTTTGTAGGTTTCCTTTTAAAACTTAAAAGAAAATCATGTGTCTACGTTGGCACATGTGTTGTGTGTGTGGGGGGGGGCAGGGGGTGAACATGCACATGTATGCTCATATATAGAAGTCAGATGTCAGCTTCCAGTGTCTTTCCTTAGGCATGACCACCTTGGGTTTTGAGACAGGGTCTCTCATTAGGGTAGGCTGTCTGGCCCAGAACCCTGAGGCTCCAACCTGTAATCCCAGAGCTGGGGTTACAAGCACATACCACTCTGCCTAGCATTTTCATCTGGGTTCTGGGGATCAAACTTAAATCCTCTTTCTCGCATGGCAAACACTACACCAACTATGCTATCTCACCAACAGTGCCGACTTTCTTTCTCTACACCCTTCTTAAATCCTCACACTTGCTAGCCAAGTCCTCTACCACTGAACTGTACCCTTAGTTTGTTTCTTCTTTTTTATTGATATTTATCTGTATGAGTACACTGTTGCTGTCTTCAGACACACCACAAGAGGGCACTGGAACCCATTACAGATGATTGTGAGCCACCATGTGGTTGCTGGGAATTGAACTCAGGACTTCTCAGAACAGTCAAGTGCTCTGATTGTATTTCTTGACATGAATTAAGAATAAAATTATTCCTAGTCATTTCATCCCCAGTATGTATTATCAAAATCATACTATTGCTTAATCGCTCAATGTCAAGTTTCAACTACATAATTACAAATGGACTATAAATCAATTTAATAAAAATATAGCTTCAATAATGGCATTTACAGCTGGGCATGGTGGTGCACACCCTTAATCCCAGCACTTGGAAGGCAGACAGGCAGATCTCCAGAGTTCCAGGACACCCAGGAATACACAAAGCAAGCCTGTTTCGAAAAACAAAAACAACAAAAAGGCATTTACTCATTACTTTCAAGCTTGTGGATTAAAAAACAAGCTTTCCATGAGATTTGACATTTTCAGAATATTTCTTGAAAAATAAAAGATCATGCAAACCAAAGGTCTGGGCTGGCGAAACGGCTCAGTGGGTTTATAAAGGTGTTTATTGCCAGACCTGACAATCTGAGTTCGGTACAGTCGAGGGGTCTTTCTTACAAGATACTGCTCCCTGGGCTCACTGTTCGTTTACAAATAAACCAAGATCATTCGTGTTAAGAGTTTTGAAAGAAATAAAAATAGAAATAAAACTCTCGGCTAAATTTAACTTCAAATAAAGTAAAAGGGGGAGAGGTTTAGCATCTTCGTTTAAGGAGTTCCTAATTCAAGTTTCACCCGTGTCCTGTAATTTTATTTGCTAAACCCTGCAACCCTACGAAGACAAGACCTTCCAAGCTCTTTACTACTTAAAACACTAACCGCTTTCGAAAACAAGTCGGGACTTTTTCTGTCAATTTACTATGCTGTGTAGCTTTAACTCAGTCTTTCCGGGTTCCGCGATGGATACGAAACCTACCTCAAAAACTAACAACAAAACCGTGAGGCTTAAGTAAATTATGTGTCTTGTGTTTTGTATCCTCGGCGCTCATTAGCTGGTGGAGAAACCTGGCGGGCAGCTCGGAGCTACTTAGCTACCCAGGTTCCGCGACAGTAGGGCCTAGCTTTACTCAATCCGCCACACCTCCAAAAACAAGGAACAAGTCCGTCAACTGCGGAGAACGGACGTCCAAATCCTGACCGGAGCAACAGGAATGACAGAAAGCCTAGCGTTTCCCGGAGACACCGACCAGTCACTTCCGGTTCCGTAAGCCTAATGTTCCCACCCTTAGCCTGCACTTTCAACAAAACTTCAGGGTCTGGTAGTTCCCTCCAGCACCTTTATACTTCCTTCTCTCTTTGCCTTTAACCCATGTTGAATACAAACACCAAGACGCTTGAATCTCAAGACCGGCGGCTAAGACAAGAACGAGCGAGCAAGTGGACTTGGCGAAAGTGCCATTCGGAACACCGCGCGCTTTATGCTCACACCGCGGCTTGTTCTTGCTTTCCGACCGGAAGTCCCCGGTCTGAATGGGTCTTGTAGCTGTTTGCCGCCGCTCCTCCCTTTGGACTTAAAACCGGGCGTCTCTGAATCTCTGATCTCGTCGGCTGCCAGGTTCATGTGGAGGCTCCCAGGCCGCGCCGCGCTTCGTGGGGTCCGGTCGGTGGTGGAGCAGCGCAGCCCGGCCGAGGCAACGACTCACGAGGCGGTGCGCGCCATGGAGCGCGCGGTGGTGCGCTGTGTGCCCTCGGAGCCCAAGCTCAGCCTGTCTTTTGCGTTGGCCGACGGCAGCCACAAAAACATGCAGCGGGACCAGAGCGAGCCTCTGGGCCGTGCTCTCAGCCGGATCGCTACCAACGCCCTCAAGGGGCACGCTAAGGTAGCGGCTGCCAAAAAGAGCAGGAAGAACCGAGCCCACTCGAGCGGTGGCGCGGCCTGCGCGGCGACAGGGTCTGAACCGGCTGCGACCTGCGAGCCGGTGGTGAAGCTGTACTACCGGGAGGAGGCGGTAGCTGAGGATGTGCTCAATGTGGACGCCTGGCAGGACGGAGCGGTGCTGCAGATCGGCGATGTCAAGTACAAGGTGGAGCGCAACCCGCCTGCCTTCACGGAGCTACAATTGCCGCGCTACATCATGGCTGGCTTCCCGGTGTGTCCCAAACTCGGTCTGGAATTTGGGGATCCCGCCAGCTCCGTGTTCCGCTGGTACAAGGAAGTCAAACCCGGGGCGGCAGAACCTGGAGACAGCGGTCTCGCGTCATCGTCTCACTCTTTGCAGTCTTCAGCTTGGATCGAGACGGGTGTGGACGAGCGCGTTTACACCCCGTGCAATGCTGACATCGGGCTACGGCTCAAGCTTCACTGCACGCCGGGCAATGGGCAGCGCTTCGGGCCAAGCCGCGAGCTAGAGAGCGTGTGCCCGGTGGAGGCCGGGCCTGGCACCTGCACTTTTGACCATCGACATCTATACACCAAGAAGGTGACAGAGGACTCTTTCATCCGCACTGTCTCCTACAACATCCTGGCAGACACGTACGCCCAGACTGAGTTTTCTCGGACAGTCCTGTACCCGTACTGTGCCCCCTACGCCCTGGAGCTTGACTACCGCCAGAACCTTATTCAAAAGGAGCTCACAGGCTACAACGCAGACCTCATCTGTTTGCAGGAGGTGGACCGCGCAGTGTTCTCGGACAGCTTGGTACCGGCCCTAGAGGCCTTCGGGCTGGAGGGTGTGTTCCGAATCAAGCAGCACGAAGGCCTGGCCACTTTCTACCGGAAGTCGAAGTTCAGGCTCCTTAGCCAACATGACATTTCTTTTCAAGAAGCCCTGAAGTCGGACCCACTGCACAAAGAATTACTAGAGAAACTGGCTTTGAACCCGTTAGCACAGGAGAAAGTACTCCAGAGATCGTCTGTCCTTCAGGTCAAGTAGCTCTGCCTGTTTTCTTCATACTCGCCCATGTTTAGGGTCTGGCGGAGTAGAGGGGGGATGGATATTAGAACTTGTCATTGAAAATATGTCTTTATTTTTGCTCTAGCATCTTAAACGTGTAGCCTGTTCCTTAATTCAGCACATATTAACCTCTCCTAGTGTGCCTATCCTGCCGTAGGTCTCCTTGAACAAGATGAATAGACATTCTTAATGATTGTAAAATCCAGGTAGACATAGTAACTTGTCAAGCACCGTTTTAAGAGCACTTGAAAGCAGTCACAAGTGTAAGTGCCCTCTGTTTTAAGACCTGTTTTGTTACCATTGCTACTAATGTGTAAAAAAAAAAGTCATTGACTTTTTTATCTGTTTTTACAGATAACGATTTTTGTTTCATAAATGAGAAAATGTTCAAACACCCTTATGCCTGTTCATAAAAGTATGAAGCCAGGACTCATAGCCACTTGACAATGTTAGCATTATTGTTCAGGATGGGAACGAAGCTTTAAATTGTGGTGCTTTGTTTTGTTTGTTGGGGTTTTTGGGTTTTGTTTTTTTTTTTTTTTTTTTTTTTTTTTTTTTTTTTTGCTTGTTATTGAATTGTGTTGATATTTTGAGACATGGTCTGTGTAGCTGGGGATGTCCTGGAACTGTATATGTACGCCAGTCTAGCATTGAACCACTGAGATTCACCTGCCTCTTAAGTGCTGGGATTAAAGTTGTGTGCCACTACGCCCGTCGTCTTTACAGGCATTTTCATTGTTTGTTTTTGTTCAGAGTTTTTAAGTAACGGGTTTTGCCCTGAGTAAATGAATGTCTACCCATTTTTGAGCACCATTGTGTTCTATGCACTCCTGTGTAAGTTCATTTAATTGAATACACACACCTATGAGGGAGGTGATATGGTTTCTTTACCTTGCAACGAGGCACAATGCTGTAAATGCTAGATCTGACTCCAGGACAAGTGTTTTCACACTTGAAAACAATATTCACTCTTAATTTTGTCACAACAATGTATTTTTTCATAATGGTGCATATTGGATGGTTATTAAAATCTTATGTTTACTCATATTACCATACCTTAAAACTTGCAGTATCAGATTTAAAAATTGGTATCTTAGTTTTCAAGAGACTGGAATAAAATAGCTCTACCTACAGTCTTTATTCTTTCTTTTTCGGAGCTGGGGACCGAACCCAGGGCCTTGTGCTTGCTAGGCAAGTGCTCTACCACTGAGCTAAATCCCCACCCCTCTACCTACAGTCTTAAACACAAAGCATTCCTGAGAGTCGGGCATTGCATCTGCCTTTAATCCCAGAACTTTGGAGGAAGAGGCAGATGGAGTTTTAGGAGTTTCAAGGCCAGTCTAGTTTACATAGGGAGTTCTAGGACAGCCAAGAGTATACAGTGAGAAACTGTCTCAAACCAAAACCAAAACCACAAATGTTTTCAGGAGATTGGCAGATACCGACTGAACTCTGATGTTTCCTATTACAGATTTCAGTTCTTCAGTCTACCACGGACTCTTCTAAAAAGATCTGTGTTGCTAATACTCATCTCTACTGGCACCCAAAAGGTAGGTTTTATTTAGCTTTACAATAACTTAAACATTGTGACTTAATGTTACGAAAGCTGTATACACACACACACACACACACACACACACACACACACACACACACACACGTTTATATTTAGCATGTGTGTGACGGTGGAATGTGTGGAGGTCAGGGTTGATTCTCTTGCTCCCCCATATGGGTCCCTGGGATTGAACTCAGGTTATTGGACTTGGTAGACTTCACCAGCTGAGACCCAAGACATAGGTTCCTGTAAGCTTTAGCAACTTGAAATACCTACAGTGTCTGAGTGATGACTTTCAAGATAGGGCTGGGGTAGGGGTACACCCTGTAATCCATTCTGAGGACGCTATGGCAGAAGCATTTCAAGTTCATGCCAACACGTAGTTCACAACTCTTATCAAGAAAATAAGTAAATAAAAAATAAAAGTAAGATGTGTGTGGTGTGTGGTGTGTGTGTGTGTGTGTGTGTGTGTGTGTGTGTGTGTGTGTGTGTTATTCAGGTACATGATTTGTGGCTGCAGTGTGCCCTGGAGGGGGCTCTTTAAAAGAACTTTAGCACTAATTTTGTTTGTTTGTTTGTAGGTGGATACATTCGTCTCATTCAAATGGCAGCAGCCTTGGTTCACATTAGACATGTTTCCTGTGATCTATATCCTGGCATACCAGTTATATTTTGTGGAGACTTTAATAGCACACCATCAACAGGAATGTATCATTTTGTCATCAATGGCAGCGTTCCGGAGGATCATGAAGACTGGGCTTCCAATGGGGAGGAGGAGAGATGTGGCATGTCTCTCACACACTGTTTCAAACTGAAAAGCGCTTGTGGTGAACCTGCCTACACAAATTATGTCGGTGGCTTTCATGGATGTCTCGATTACATTTTCATTGACTTAAATGCTTTAGAGGTTGAACAGGTGATCCCATTACCTAGCCATGAAGAAGTTACCACCCACCAGGCCTTACCTAGTGTTTCTCATCCTTCTGATCACATAGCACTTGTATGTGACTTAAAATGGAAATAGATTTTGCTTCACTAACTCTGAAAGGAAGCTAAGTACTTTTCAGAAAATTTAATATGAAACAAAGCTTATATATAAACCTTCAATGAGGCGATCTAGACACTAAACTTTACTGTCATTCCCTACTAGTTACGTTTCAGATGGCTTTGTTACAAAACCAATTCATAATGTTTGCATCATATAATATCTTTACCCTCTTTTTTTAATTTCCTACATTTGGAGGAAAGCATTTATGACTAGCAAGAAGAAAATTGAATTATCGTGTACATTTTATAAGTTTTTTTAAGCTGGTAATTAAGATTTTTAAGTACTATTTGAATAATCTCAATTTTTCTTTCAAAGCACATTTTACATTGAATTATGTTAATATAATTGGGGAAGGAGGGGACATGCAGGTAAAACGTGAGAGACTTCAGAGACACATGGAATACATTAGTCTATCACTACCTCAATTTAGTTAGAATTTATAATAATTTTGGAGCTTTAACAAAAGATTAAAATATATCATTACCAATTCTTACAGCTTCTTCGTTTTTCAGTTAGCATTGCTTTTGAGTGTACAAATGACGGTACAAATGCATGTAATTTTCTTCTCATTTGCACTTCAACTCATTTTAAAACTCATTTTAATGGTAGGATGCAAGCACAATAGAGGATTCAAAGGGAGCAGGAACATGACTTGATCTCTTGCCTTCACTCTTACTCAAATCAAATATTTTTAAGCACACAGGGTTCTTGACCATATGATATGAAAGAATACAGCACAATTATTTTATGAGAAACTTGTGATAGAAGCTTCAGAATGTCAATGAATCATTGAACATTTCTAAGCTAGAAGTGTTTTCAAAACTGTCAGTTTTATAAATAGGAAAAAGGGAAGCAGGCATGGTGCTTTATAGCTGAAAGCCTAGCACTCAGGAGCCTGAGGCAGGACTGCTTAGAGGTCAGTTCTGATCTGGGTTACACAGTTCAAGGCCAGCTCGGGCTACAAACAGGAAAAAAGGGGACAGTATCTGAAGTAAACTTTTTATAGATGTAAGCATTATAGCTCAAGGAACAGAACAGTGCCACATAATTTATAAAGACAGTTTTTAAATGAAGCCAGTGTTGTAAGGTGAGAAATTCCAGGTTAACATCTAGTTTAGATGCTTTTACTGCATTTGTTCTCGCTGTACCTTCTTCGTGATGCTTTAGCCATCGCTTTGTGATTTTCCGGGTTTAACTGTAGCAAAGCAATAGCTTTCTGCAGTTAACTTCTGGCTTAGATAGTAAAGGCCTCTCACCCCAAGAGGAGGTTTTAATTTCCTGTCTTGAAGCCCGTTTCAACATTTTTAATCTGTAAATTCAGTGTTTTTCCCCATATTCTTCTAACATGGTGTATGTTCATACTCTGCAGTCAGCTACTCTTGGGTTACTAAGTCTGGGAATATAAGCATTTCATTTGTACCTCACATTGAACCTTTATTCAGATTCCTTAAAGGGAAATAATCAGTAAAGGGACAGTGTCTTGGGATGCTTAAAAAAAAAGTTGATTAAAAAGTCGATGTTACCAAGTTGTGCCTTCCTAAATACCATAGTAGGTTGTTTCTCTTCCCAAGGATCAAATCCAGGGCCCTCAGTTACATTTCCAGCCATATGCGTGCCCCTTTTGAGAGCATCTCAGTGGCAGTTTATATAGTCAGAACTAGTTCTTTTGCTAAATATTTTTTCAATATTTTATTTGTGTTGCTGGGCATTGGACCCAGAATCGTGAGCATGCTACCTATGTGTAATACTGCCAAGCTACATCAAAGCTACTACTTTCAAAATCTGGTTTGTTTTGCCTTCAGATAACCATGTTGACAAACTTTTTTGAACTCTTAAGGAACTAACAGTAATTTATTCAGCAAGAAGCCAACATTTTGAAAGAAAAATGTTTGTAATATGAGATTATTCATACCTAAGCATTGACATCCCATATTAATTCCATGTTGAGACTGAACTGTGTAATTTACCAAACATCCCACATCCTAAATCCTGAAATTTGATATTTGTGGATTAAATGGCATAATCCAATTCTATACAGACATTTCAGGATATTCAGATAACGAAGTGTAAAGATTTGACTCCAGCATACAGATATCAGGATGATTGGATACAAAGGTAGGGAAGACTCTATGGAGATTGTACCAAACTTATCTGTACTTAGGAGTTAGGACAAGGTGTTAATCATAAGTGTTTAAAGCTATTTTCGTGATTTTTCTATTACTTTTGAAAATTTTAATTTTCTGAGAAGTCTAGCAATTTTGTGGCAAAGCACATTTATGTCACAAGTTCTTAGTAAAGGAAAAGTGAATATTTCAGAGTATGTTATTCTGTTAAAAATCAACTCTTAAAGTTGATTCTAATAACACAGTTTGTAATTCATTAGCAGGAATATCATTTCTGGCTACAGTATCTTTTCTTTAAAAATCTAAAAGTCTCTATAATGTAAGGGAAGATAAAAGATTGTTGTACTCCGCATAAAACTCCATAGGGCAGTCTTCTGAAATATGGCCAACACCAATTTAATAAGCACTACTCAAAAATGTGATTGCAAATCTTTTGCTCAGCATACTTGCAAGAAATACTATCTTGATTTCATTTGTAGGGAGGAAATGATTTTAAGAGCTTTCACTGATGAAGTAAGTTCTATGGTCCTATTTTTTAAGAAATATGCCATTTCTGCTAAGTGGTGATGAGTTATTATCTGGGTGAGCTTTTAGCATTACAGTATAATACTGCACTCTGATTATAATACCAAAACACTGAGGTAAAACTTAGATTAATATTTGTTCTTTTTTTTTTTTTGAAAGTTTTTTTTTTTGTTTTTTGTTTTTTGTTTTTTTTTGTTTTTTTTTTCGGAGCTGGGGACCGAACCCAGGGCCTTGCGCTTCCTAGGCAAGCGCTCTACCACTGAGCTAAATCCCCAACCCCAATATTTGAATGTATACAACCTAGTTGTATTTAATACATTCACTGTTGTGGAACTGAGTCTAAGGCATTTTCATCACTCAAAAAGGAAAGCCTAAATTAAACTCATTCTCTACTGGTGTGGATATATCGTCTGCCATCTTTGATATCTGTGTGTATGGGCTTGGTATGTTTTCCAGGTTTATCTATGTTACAGTGTGCACCAATACGTCATCTTTTCCCAGGTTTACCTGTGTTACAGTGTGCACCAATACGTCATCTTTTCCCAGGTTTACCTGTGTTACAGTGTGCACCAATACGTCATCTTTTTCCAGGTTTATCTGTGTTAATGTACCAATACTTCATCTTTTTACAGCTGAATATTCTCTACTGTGTGGATAATACATCTTGCTTATCTGAACATTTAGATTGTTTCTTTTTGCTATTGTGACTAATTCTATGGATACTTGTGCTCAAGTTTTTGGTTGAACATCCCCTTTTTCGGTAGTTCTAGGGAATCAAACCCTGGACCTGTCCACACATTTTGAGCTACACACCCAGTCCAAACATGTTATCAGTTCTTTTAGAGTATATACTTCAGTAAATTGCTGGGTCAAAATTCTCTTTGGCTTTCTGCAACGGTGGCCTCACTACTGTTATATACAGGTTCAGGTTTTCCTTCATCTTCACAAACTTATGTCCATTTTTTAAACAACCATCCTAGTTAATATGAAGTGATACTTTAATGAAATACTACATGCTTATTTTAAACATCTTATTGAACCTTCTTTTCCAAAGCCCACCTTCAGGAATTGCTACTTTTATTTATGAGTTTGTGCCAAGTGGGAAAGGTTTTACTGCTTCCTTTAAAGAAAACTGTGAATATCAAAGGTAAAAATACAACCTTGACTATAAACAAAGAATTCTGGTAAAGGCCTAAGACCTGCACAACAAAAGGCCATATTTCACACTACTGCAATTTCTGAGATTTTTTTTTTTTTTTTTTTTTTTTTTTTTGGAGCTGAAAACCAAACCCAGGTCCTTGCATTTACTAGGCAAGTGCTCAACCACTGAGCTAAATCCCCAACCCTAAGAACTTACTTTTAAATTGGTCCACTTAGAATCCTATTTTGGGTACAGATTAGCAGGTGCCAAGAATGTCTAAATACTGAGAAAATGAGATGCATATAATTGAGTATGATAGTAAAGAGTAATGTATAATCATGAAAAGTCCAAGCTATTATAGATTTAAAAATCTCTAAATTCAAGTTAACAAACTTCAGGCCAGTAAATGTAAGCTGGCATTTACCCTGTTAAATAAGGGGTGGGAAAAATATGACTTGACCACCTGTAGTGTATTAATACAAATGCTAAAATTTAATTTATATAGAAACTAATTTCAAACATCAAGCTTATCAGTTGAGCTGGTTGATGCACTATATAACTATTAATAAGTGACATTTAAAACATTAAACCTGAGCCTGAAGAGACCACTTGTTCTTCCAAAGGACCTGGAGTTCATTTCCCAGGACCCACATGGTGGCTCACAACCTTTTGTAACTCCAGGTCCAGGGAATGAATCCAGGATCCTCAACTGGTGTCTCTGTGATCCAGGCATAGCACTTATACCCATGAACTTAAAAAACACCAAAACAAAAAAACAAAAAAACCCTAGAAAAACAGTTAAAGTAGTCATTTCAGCTGATTTAATATCACTCAACTTCCAGTCTGATTTATTCTGATAGGAACCTCTTGTTGATTTGTCAAAACCCAAGTTCTGTGATGTTTTGTGGTTTTTTCTATGTAGTTCTGGCTGTCCTGGAACTTACTTTGTAGACCAGGCTAGCCTCAAACTAGAGATTTGTACCTGACTGCGGGCAATACGAGTGTGCACCACCACAACTTGGATATGTAATACTTTTTTTTTTTTTCAGATCTGGGGACCAAACCCAGGGCCTTGCTCTTGCTAGGCAAGTGCTCTACCACTGAGCTAAATCCCCAACCCCTTGTAATACTTTTATTATTCATTTTTAAACTCAGTGGAAGCTGGGTGGGATGACACAAGCCTTTGATCTCTCAGGAGGCAGAGACAGGTGGATGTCTTGAGTTCAAGGCCAGCCTGGTCAGAATTTCAGGACGACCAGGTCTGTTACCCGGTTTTGAAAAACAAAAACAATTTTCTTGGGACACTAAAAAACTATCTCATCATATATCCATTTAATGGTGAATCTAAGCCTATTTCATCTAGCAACTCCTCTGATACCCTGGAGAGTTGCCATTGCACATTTCCTTAGGATACTGAAATATTCATAGGTGCATTTTTGATAGTTTATCTGTGCTTTCTGTAACCATTGGTGTTGAATCCAAAGGGAATTTGACAGTTTAGTTGACTTTCTTATATTGAATAGGCACTTTAAAAAGAATTTATCATATATAAACGTTATTGCTGATGATAAAGTTATACAGGAAATACACTCTATTCTGATGGATGTCGAAGATGGTACGTAGCAGTAATCCTGGCACTCGGGAGATGGAAGCACACGAATCGGTTCAGTTTTACCCACAGCTGCTTATTAAGTGGGAGTCCAGCCTGAATGCTGAGACTGTCCCGTGCAGTTAAAGAAAGGCTGGGTTAATGGTAGTGTTAACATGATCTGAAACAAATTACATTCCCCTTACCCTAAACTATCTTTACCTTAAGAACTCTGTATTTGACTGTCAGACTGACAAAGTCTGACACCTAAAAGAAACCCTGTACTTGTGGGTTGTCACTGTTGCCCTGGCAACTCTTTACCTTTGTCTCCAGGAAATGTCTACTTTGAAATATATATGTATTTTAAAAGTATGTATTTTGTGACTGGCTTCTCTCACTTAGGTTGTTTAGGTATTTCCATGTTGTAGCATCCGTACTGGTTTTTTTTGTAATGGGTTCCATTGTTAGGTTATCATACTTTCATCTACTTATAGACTAATGGACATTCATACTGCTTACACTTATAGACTAATGGACATTCATACTGCTTATACTTATGGATTAATGGACATTCATACTGCTTATACTTATGGATTAATGGACATTCATACTGTTTATACTTATGGATTAATGGACATTCATACTGCTTATACTTATGGATTAATGGACATTCATACTGCTTCCACTAGTAATTTTGCTAACATTTGTGTACAAGTTCTGTGTGGGTGTCTTAATTTCTCTTGGGCAGTCCTTTGCCATGGGCAGAACTCTTGGGTCATGTGGAAACACTTACCTTTTGAGAAATTGCTAGAGTATTACTGAAGGCAGGTACACAATCCCCACCTGCCAAACAGAGTTCCGATTTCTATACACCCTCAACATGAAGTTTTCGGATTATAGGATTCTAGTATGTAGTGCACCACTTTTGCTTTCTGGTTCACATTTCTCTTTCCTCTAGGGAACATGTGTCCCCTACTTAGAAGACTCCAAATGGAGTCCTAAACAGCACCAGACCTGGATCAGTTTCATGTGTGCATATGTGCTCATGAGAGTTAACTAATGCAAGGAAGGAAAATTACAAGTTATTTAAAACCTAATTCTTTTTAAAACTTCCATTTAACTTTTAAAACATGGAACACAAGGACTGAAATTGTGGAAAATTACTGTGTGGACAGAATACCATACACGTCTATTTGAATGGCACTACATCTGGACAAAAAAAAACAAAAAACAAAAACAAACCACTGTTTACTAAGCCAGAACCGTTTGTAAGAGCTTGTCGTTAAGTGCCCCAGGAACTGAACACATGACACTCGTTTGCAGAGTAGAGGGTATGAGCTGGAGGGGAACCTAGTCTCATTTCTTCTGTTGTAAACAATGATCTAGAAGGTATCAGCAACACTGCTGCTTTACGTACTGACTGATTCCTGGTGTTGACGCTTACTGAAGCTAGTTTAATTTAACCACTTAAAACATGCTACATGGACTACAGAAATAACCTTGGAATTCATTAATACCTGCCTAAATGTAACAAAAATGCTGGGATTAAAGGGATTTGCCACCACTGCCTGGCAAATATTTAAAATTTTTTCACTTTGTTTCATTTTCATGTGTATCTGTTCACCACATGCACAGTGCCCAGAGGCCAGAAAAGAGCTTTGGAACCCCTGGAGCTGGAGTTACAGATAGTTGTGAGGCCCACCTCCGTGCTGGCAATCTGCCAGTCTGTAACCACTGAGCCGTCCCTCTAGCTTAGTTTTTGAAGTTACTGTAGTGCTAACTTACACTTCCAACCCCTTAACTTATGTTAGTTTCATATTTCCTACTTTATATCCCATAAAAAACACACACATCACTATTTTAATTTTCTCTAAAAAGAAAGACCACCTCTTACTTGGAAAGAAGAGCTGAGGACATTTCAAGCACATCAAATGAAGCAGACTAATTAAATATACTTTATCCAATAGCCTATTTCAGATACTCAAACTGCTTAACTTCACTTACTTTGCTAAATTCAGTACTTTTTATTTTATGAACAATATAAAAACACACATTTTACAAGCATGTAATTGACTTCAGAAATAAAATTTTAAAGCTGAATGTAGTGGTTTATACCTTTAATCCCAGCACTTGGGAGGCAAAGGCAGGTGGATCTCTTAAGTTCAAGACCAACCTGGTCTACAAAGCAAGTTCCAGAACAGCCAGGGGTGTTACACAGAGAAACCCTGCCTCAGAACACAAACGAAAAATTAAATACAATTTTCAATCCATGAGTTCATCTACATCTGTAAGAGCTTTCACAAATCATAAAAAAAATCAGTTTATAAAACATGAGACAATGTAGACAAAATTCCACTCCTACTAGTACAGTTACAGCATGTCTCGCTGTTGCCAACAAGTGGTATACCTCTTGTGCGGACATTTTGAAATGCCACTCCACAGTGCTTGTGGACTATCCTCTAGAGTAGCATCACATAGCTATGCATTCCACCTAACATTAGCAGCTGAATGTATGCACACCCACTTGTCATATCTGAGAAAGGTCTTATGCAGACCTCGAACTCAGTAAGTGGACGATGGTGAGTTCTGAGAGTCCTACCACCTCTGTGGCACAATACTGGGATCGAACTCAATGTATACAAGGCAAGCACTCTGCTGACAGAGCTTCTTCACCAACCCTTCATACCCTGCTTCTGGAGTTCAAGATCTGACCTCTGAACTCATAGCTTTAAATGGTATTCTACTAGAAAAAAAAATAAAAGCCTTCATACTGCACCCTACTTTTTTAATTCACACGACATTTTAACTGACAACTTAAACCATAAGTAAATTCACTGGGATTTGTCCATACTATGTAAAATATGAAAATCCACTTTGTTATGTAAGGAAATCAGTTTCAAATATTGCAAAGGCTCAAAAGAACACACAATCATGTTTTTTAAAATCATTTTATTAGGAATAATTCCAAATGGGTTATGAAGAAAACTTATTCATTGAATTTGATGAGTTTTCAAAAAATTCTTAATGAAGATATGTTCATCAGTAAACAGTAAAATACCAGCAGAACTATCATATGCTGGGCAAAGAGTCAGGCTGATTCCAAAAGCAACATGCAACATAAAAAAGATAATATAAAGGAAGACAATTTGCTGAGTATTAAAAGTTATCTCAATATGAACTCTTTGAAACCAGCCCAGAATTAGCTATCAAATCCAAACTACATCAAAGTTTGGCTGATAGAAGCCAGGAGTCAATAATGTGAGGGAGGTGGGGGAATCCTCAGTACAAGAAAACTGAATAGTGTTGTGGAGCTCATCCCTGGCCAGTACAAGCATTATTAGAAAAATCTTTTTGGCAAGGGGGAAATAAATACAAATGGAATGCTACATTTTTAACTCAGCAGACTGCCCGAGGAATGATAGGTATCAGTGAGTTCCAAGGGGGTAACTTTAAAACATTATTGGTGTGGGCTCAAAAAACACTCAAAACAGATTTATTTAAGGGTGTCACAATCGCTATCTATCCAGGCATTCAGGTTCAGGGGAAGTATAATAATGGACACTTTTTTCCCCCAAGGAGAATTTCTCTTAAACCCAAGCATATTGCTAAACAGCAACATTGTTCTTGGTAAACAATAATTGGCAACAAAACAAGTTTTAAATGCTGTAATTTCTGCCCAAACCGTCTCAGATATCCTTTAATAACCAAGATGCAAACTAATTTTGTTGTAACAAGCCTAGACCAATTCTATCAAACATGTCCTTGGTTAGATATCCAGTTTCATTTAGCGTTTTGAAAGTTCATTTGACAGCCAATCCAGCCCCTCGTACAGACCAGTTCCTTGTGTAGCACAAGTGGCTTGGACATACCACTGTGAAAAAAAGAACAAGAAAATACTTGATTAACAAGACAATACACAGTGCCAGGTTTAGACAAAAAATATTAAGTCCCTCCTCATAAATGCCTAAGGGCACTACTGAGTAAGTCGTTACAAGTATACAAAACAGCACTATAAAATCACAGCATTGAACGTGAGCAAGGGCTTACATCCCACAAACATGGACTTAAAGCTCTGGCTAACTCTAAAGGCCACTCAATAGTTTCCTTCGGATATGCTCACACACCTCGTTTCTCACTCTACCCGTGGAAAACTACGTCGATTCTTTGACGTGTTTACCACTTCACCTTTCCCCCACATAATCTGAGGAATAATGGGAAAATCTCAAACTACCTACGTAATCCGTAAGATCTTCGTTATAAACTAAGTAGACCACAGCGAATTTTGACTTTTGTAATGCTGGCGACCAAACTCAGTCTCTCGTATGCTAGGCAAGCCCAAGCCCTCTTCAGTAACCCACATTCACAGTGTAAAAGGGGGACATTTCCGAAAGATGTCTGCTGATATTCTAAGAGCTTTTAACTTTTCAAGTAATTTCATTTTTTAATAAACAATTTTAGTGTCTTTGGTTTCATATTCCAAAAGATCTCGTTTTAAACAATAAAAATTCTTACTTGCTTGTATGAACACAACAAAATCCAAATATTAAAAAAAAGGAGGGGGTTGGGGATTTAGCTTAGTGGTAGAGCGCTTGCCTAGCAAGCGCAAGGCCCTGGGTTCGGTCCCTAGCTCCGAAAAAAAGGAAAAGAAAAAAAAAAAAAAAGAGACCTTGTCTCAAAAAAAAAAGAAAAAAAAAAAAAAAAACTAAAAACAAAACAAAAACAAACAAAAAAAAAAAACTCACAAAACTTGAAACACCTAGAAAATAATTCACATTTAGTGGAAAATTTATTTATTTTTAACAGTCTTGTCTTATTTCACCTTAGAATAAAATCTTACTTTAATGTTGCAGGTCACTATAGGTTTACCATGCTGCCAATTATCTAAAGACCAAATACCTACTAATCCAGCAGGAAGGGGAGACAGAAATTCATATCTCCATAGCACGAAAACGTTCTCTCTTACTATATAGCTTTTTTAATCCATGCACCGCAACACAGTAAATAAATAGTATCTGCTGTGTTGGCAAATTAATGCAAGACGCTTATCAAGGACGGACACTCAGTTTTTGACAGCATCTTTTGTTTTGTTTTCTTTTCTTTAAAAAACAAGGTCTAAAACATATAATTTCTATGTGTAGGGATATTATCAATCACTGGTATAAAATGTTAAGCTATTTGATACAGGCACAGTACTTCTTGTAATTTTGTATTTAAAATACCTTCAAAAAATGTACCAGTAGAGGTTTCTCCATAAGGTTTAAAAGTCAACAAGCACAGAGTACTAAACAATATGATCTAATTACAGTCGATACATCCCAGGCCTTTTATAAACAACCCAACATGTAGGGCATGGTATGTTTGCATGCCTGCAATCTTTGCACCGAGGAAAGAAGAGCAGGAGGCAGGGGAATGCTCCTTAGTTTAAGGCCAGCACAGACTATATTTAGTGAGCACCACCTAAAAGAAGCAAACCAAGTATAAAATTCTTGCTAAGCTGGAGATGCTATTCAGCAGTAGGATAATTACCCTAACCTGTGCAAAAAAACACTCAGGGTTCACATCCCAACACCATAGGGAATAGTAAAAATAAAACACTATATACACAAAGACACATAGCTGTAGAGCTATTTGAATTGTAGAAATTTAAGTATGTCTGTAACCTCTACATATTCAACTCAACACCCTTAATACGTCAATACAGAAGATAAAATTAAATAAAAATACAATTAAAAAATAGAAAAATCCGTATTTTTAAAAGCCAAATTCAATGCAGTATTTACAGTTAAAAAAAAAAAAAGACTGTTAAATCACATTTTACAAATGTCCTGTATGTCCAAAGGAAATAATTATTACACATTTAAACTGAGCCAGCATGGTGGCATATGCAGAAGTGAGCAGATCTCTCTGAGTTTGAGGCCAGCCTGGTCTACATAGTAAGTTCCAGGCCAGCCAAGACTACAAGTGAGACCCCACCTCCAAACAGTAACAATAACAAAACAATGCTGATAGACAGCTGAGAATTAGCCTACTTACCCCGACTTTACCCCTACCAATACTTACTGTTCTGTTCCGGAGAGACTGAAGACCTAACTTGTCTGTCATCTCACTGATGGCCATAGCATTTGGCAAATCCTGTTTGTTGGCAAAAAGCAGCAGCACAGCATCCTGCAGCTCATCTTCCAGAAGCTGGAGATGAAGGCTAAACCATTAGTAGTTGCCCATCGGAAACCAAACTATGCACAAGCTTTCCTAAATGCACATTTTATTTAACATTAAACAAGGTATTGAACACCAATTGCATTTCTCTATGTAAATTTTAAACACTCTTATAAATTTCACATCCTTCAGTTTGAGCAAATAATTTGCCTTTAAGAAAAGAAACATTTTTGCCTTTGTTACTGTTTCTCCCTTAACTAGCCTCAAATTGAGATTTTGCCGTTTCTGCTTGCCAACTGCTGAGAATCACAGGCCTGTGTTGCCTTTCCTGCAGCACAGCTGTTTAAAGCCAATCATCCTCCATTCTATGATGTTTGCCACCATTCAGCCTTCATGATTACCACTCAGGTTCAAACGGACAAGGACAAAAGTAGGTATCATCACCAGTATGTATCCCATGAGCATATGGTACTGAAGTGGCAAGCTTAGTTAGGTAGGTTTCTTTTTTGGATTCCTACAGTTTCCAGTACAATAAGTGTGCCAAGAACAGATAAAAGTAACTGTAATACATTATACAATGTGGATATAACATGCCATGTGAAAGACTCTAGTCTTAAATGACTGCTACACTTACATCAAATCTAAAATAAATGACAGTTATACAGGAACCAGGGGCACAGAGTGCTTTCCTGTGCATTGCTAAAAACTTGGAAACAATATAGTTTCCCAAGTTCACTTCTACCCCTCAAATATGTAGCCACAGACAATACTCAAAACTACACACCTTCGGGGCTGGGGATTTAGCTCAGTGGTAGAGCGCTTACCTAGGAAGCGCAAGGCCCTGCGTTCGGTCCCCAGCTCCGAAAAAAAGAACCAAAAAAAAAAAACAAAAAACAAAAAACTACACACCTTCCAGATGGTCAACCTAAAGTCTATACTTACCATTTTCTGCAGCACGGCTGCTCCTTCCTGAATTCTTTCACGATCATTGCTATCTACCACGAAAATGAGACCCTGGGGAAAATGTTTTCCAATAAATTAAAACAGCCACAATAAATATAAAATACCCAGCAAAAAAGTATGGAGAATTAGACATGGGGTAGAAAATATGTTCTTGTGTCCTGGCTCGCCAAGACATCAGACTCATCAGAGAGGAAGAAACCTTAAGTGAGAAAAGGCCACCTCACTACAAGATCTCCAGTTGCAGGGCACTTTCGTTAGTTACTGACATAGAAGGGCCCAGCCCATGGTAGGTAGTGCTGTCCCTGGGCTGGTGGTTCTGAGTTGCTTTGACCATAGTGTTTCATCACAGCAATAGTAACCCTAAGCAGAGTTTTTAACAGTCTCTAACACGGGGCTAACAAGACAGTTCAGCAGGTAAAGGCACATGATGACCTGAGTTTGATCCCCAGAACCCACATGGTGAGAGGAAAGAGTAGATTCCTCCCAACAATTCGAGTTGTGTCTCAGTGGTACTCCCCACAGCCACAGACGCACAGACACACACACACACACACACACACACACACACACACACACAGAAAGAATATAGTGACTTTAAATTAAAAAGAAAAAGTTTCTGCTCAGGTTAATTTATGTCAGTTGATGCAATATGACAGGAGAGAGCCTCAGATGAAAAAAGCCCTACATATGGCTCAGCGGTTAAGAGCACTGTCTGCTTTTCCAGAGGTCCTGAGTTCAATTCCCAGCAACCACATGGTGGCTCACAACCATCTGTCTATACTAGGATCTGATGCCCTCTTTTGATACACAAGTGTACATACAAATAGAGTAAGCATACATAAAATAAATATGTAAAAAAACAAAACAAACAAACAAAAACAAAGATCAGGCTATAGGCAGGAATGTAGGGTATGTTCTTAACTAGTGATTGATATATGAAGCCCCAAGCCCATTGTGGATGGTGCCATCCAGGGGCTCGTGGTCCTGAGTTCTACAAGAAAGCAAGCTGAGCAATGAAGAGAGCAAACCATCCATAGCAACCTTCCATCAGCTCCTGCATCCAGGTCCCTGCTCTGCTGGAGGTTCCTGTTCTGACTTCCTTTGGTGTGGAAGCATAAGGCAAACATCCCCAGATTGTTTTGGTCACAGTGTTTCACCATGGTAATAGTAACCCTAACTAAGACTTTCCTGTTGAAATAAAAACCAAACAACACATAAGCACAAGGCTCATATATTAAGAACTGATTCAAGCACCATGTGATTTTAACCTATAATTCTTACTTCAAATCCAAAAAGAAAAAAACCCAACAAAACAAAAACAAACACAAAACACGCACGCACACACCCAAAGCACAAAAATCTTATTAACCAATGACCTTTCTCCATGCTAAGAGAAACAACTGTAACCCCTTTCTCTTCCCCACCAATATTTAGGCAGCAGAAGAGCAGCTACAGGTCCTGGGGTGTAGCTCAGAGAGAAGAATGTTTGCCTAGCCTGTAAGCAGCTCTAGGTTTGAGCTCTTCCACTGAGCATAACTGGGCATGGTGCTGCACTCCTCTGTGATTACAACATCCAAGAAATAAAGGCAGGCGATCACAAGGGACTATCAGCTACACTGACTTCCAGGGTGCTCTGGCTATGTGAGCCCCAGTCTCAAAAGTAAAGAAAATGAACAAATCAAGGCAGTGGTGAAGACAAAAGGAAAACAAACAGAGGATCCCCAAATGTCATGAGCAATGTAGGTTTACGTATATAGTAAAAGGCATGACAAAGTGTGAAAAGTGGAGAGACAACGTACTGAGTTTCTTGTTTTAAAATAAATTGGATTGTAGAATTGGATAATGGTACTAACATGTTGTTTTCAGGTGTGTGATTATAAGAATAACTTCCCAATAGTTTAATCATCTTTAAGAAAAAGTATTTTCATTAGCAACATAATTGTTTAAATATAATTTTTCCTTTTTAAGTTATGGTATTTTTTAAGAGTAAAATATAATTATTTCTCCTCTTCCCTCTTCTCCCTCTAACATTTCCCATGTACTCCAAACCCTCCACACTCTTTCAAATTCATTACCCTTTTTTTTTCCTGTCGTTAATGTGTATTCATAAATCATCTGTTCAGTCAATAGTTTTTATATACTTCATCAGAGGAAAGAAAATGTAGCCTGGTAACTCTCTAATTGGGAGAAACAAGCCCCAAGCAAATATCTCATGTAAAATTCAAGGTTTACATATCAAAGAAAAAATTTGAAATGAAAAGGTAGCAGTAAGAATTTTGAAGCTATCCATAAATGTTACAATTTTATACAACAAAAAAAGCAGCATTAGGAAACAACTGATTTAAGACTTCTGGAAATTTTAAAAGTGCACAGTATATGAAATTCTCAGTTGATAAAACAATAAACTACATCTTTGTTAAAAGTCTATACCTTACACTTAAATGTTCTGTTAAATATTCTTTCCTTAACTCTAACCCCTACAGAATGTTTTTAATTAATTTTACTTCTTTAATGGGTATGTGTGTGCGAGGCAGAGGTGTCAGAAGAGGGCATCAGCTCCCCCTGAAACTCAAGTTACAGAGAGGTGTGCAAGACCATGTGGATGCTGGAAATCAGACCCAGCCTCTTGTGAGAGCAGCTAGCACTCTGAACTGCTGAGCCGTCTTTCCAGCCCCAATCTCACTCAATGTAAATATTGTCATCAAGTCCAAGTAATACTAGTACGAGAAGAGTTTAAGAATAAATTCCAAGTTAGTTCTTTCTTGTAACAGCCTAGGAACAACAGTATGGAAAATCTAGGCTTCTAAAGATAAATCCATCTGTTCTAAGAAAAGACTACTTCAAAAGCCAAACAAATTAGGGGCAGCAGAGCTGGTTCAGTGGTTACGAGCACTAGTAAAGGAGCCAGGTTCAGCCCCTGGTACCCACATGGCAGTTCACAACCATCCATAACTCCAGTTCCAGGATATCTAATACTATCTTCTAGCTCTGCAGGCACCAGACACACATGTAGTACACATACATGTATGTAGGCCAAAACAAACAAACAAACAAACAAAAAGTGCACACACACAAAATAAAAATGAACCTTTTTTTAAAATGCAAAAAATTATTTAGAAAAGCAAAAGAACTAGATTTATTTAATGAGGGGAGAGGAATTTACACAATAAACAATTAACTGTTTAAATGTTAAGAGTTAGAAGAACTGGTTAGAAATGCAAAAAGCATTGTCTAATTTTGTTTCAAAAATATACTCCTTAAAATAAATATCTACACCTTACCTTAAAACAGTTGAAGGGGCTAACATGTTGCGAATGAGTATTTGTTAAACGTACTGACCATATCTAGTAACTGACCGCACTAGTTATACATGAATTTATTATGTTAGTTTCTATTTCCAATCAAGTTTTTTAAAGCCTTTACTTTTTTCTGTTTCTATTTTTTTCTGTTTTCTATCCAAAATCATGTGAATGAACATATTCTTGCTTTTCAGGAATAAATCATGCCACATGTTTATTTCGATTCTCATACACTTACTATTAATAAGATAAACTACTTAAGCCAAGAAGGATTGCTGCAGCCACTCAACAAGTGTGGTCACTACTACCAGGCAACACTGCACCCTGGTGGACAACAAGCACTGCAAATCTTAATACCCCAGATGCTTACCTTACTTCAAAAATCTTCAACTCTGGTAGTAAACAAAACCTGACGTGTAACCCTCATGTGGTAGAGGAGAACGCCTCAATCTTCTTTCTAAAGATAGACTCTCCCTATGCGGCCTTAGCTGACCTGGAACTTGCTATGCAGAACAGGCTGGACTCAAGTTTACATTCAGCCCCTTCTTTCCAAGTGCTACAGTTACAGATACCTGCCATGGCGGCCCAGCTAGAACTCCTCTATCTTGAAGCACTTCTAAGTTTCAGTTTCCTCACATTTAGAAACCCCAGCACAATGGTGGATGTCTGCAATACTCAGGGGAGAAAGAAGAAAACAAGAACAAAACCACAAGAACAGGAGAACTAGAATAGTTGTTCTCACCAGAAAATAATTTTGTCCCGGGGAGTTTTTATGGCAAGTGTGCAAGCATTTGAGGTTGTCACACGTTGACTGGGAAGGTGAGCTGCTATTAGCATTTAATAGGCAGATGCTAAGAATACTGTTCTACCACTGTCTTATTAGAGCCGCTGTGATGCATACCTTAATTTCAAATTTAAGGTTAGAATAAAAAGAACTACTGATAAAATAATTCATTCTTTTTGGGTTTTGTTTTGTTTGGTATTTGGGGGGACAATGGGGAGGTGTTCAAGACAGGATTTCTCTGTGTGGTTCTGGCTGTCCACCAACTCAGAGATCCACCTGCTTCTGCCTCTGCCTTACAAGGGCTGGAATAAAGGTCAGGCCAGGTCTGAAGTAATTCATTCTTGAGAATTCATTCACTCCCATTCAAAATCTCACTGGAGATTTAGTTCTTTCACACTGCATAAAGGAACTTTTGAAGGCATGAGTCGGAGTCTATTAAAGAATGAGACTGGTGATGAGAGGAATGGAAACTGAGTAAACAGTATAAAATCTGTGACGTTAAAAATGTACGGCATTTCTCACCTGGGTATTCTGGAAGTAATGCCTCCAGAGAGGCCTAATTTTATCTTGACCACCAACATCCCAAACTGTGAAACAAATGTTCTTATATTCTACTGTTTCCACATTAAAACCTGTAAGAAAAAAACAAAATGACCACTGTGCTTAATAAGGTACCACAAAAATAAACCCCTTTAATGTGGAATTCTCTTAGATTAGCTTTTTAAGTCTTACCAATATCATCTCTAAAATTAACAAAAACAAAATTTAATTTCTCACGGTATAAGGTCATCTATAAGTTGTCTTACCAATGGTAGGAATGGTGGTGACTATCTCCCCTAGTTTCAGTTTATACAGAATCGTCGTCTTGCCCGCAGCATCCAATCCAACTAGAAGAAAACGGCGTAGATTTAAAATCTGATCCAACATATACATATACAAGGAAGCAATTCAACAATTCAGTTTCCAAGGAAAAGTTAACTGCTTGATACATAAGTGAGTTAACTGTAATTTTTTCTCATCTCTGCCCCACCCTCCAAATCAATACTTCCCATAACCCTTTCCATTTTTCTCTTTAGACTTATAGACCAATGGTTCTCTATCTGTGCTGTAATACCTTTGGGGGGTGGGGGCTGTCAAAAACCTTTTCACAGGGGTTGCCTAAGACCACCTACATAACAGATGTTTACATTATGATTCATAACAGTAGCAAAATTACAGCAATGAAGTGGCAATGAAAATAATTTTATGATGGGGACGCGAGGAACTGTATTAAGGGTTCTCAGCATTACAAAGGTTAAGAACTACTCCTACAGACAGAGAAAAAGAGTATCTGGCAGACTTGCGTTCTATCTAATCTCTGGGCACTGTGCCACCAACTGACTGAGTGCCTTTGTTGGAGAAAGGGTCTTTCATGTATCCCAGAGAGGCCCCAAACTCATTATGTGGCCAAGGGTGCCCTTTAACTCTTGATATTCCTGACTCTACATTTCTGAATCCTAGTGCTAGGATTGTAGACAAACTGTGCCTGCTAGGAATGGACATCTGCAGACCAAAAATTAATCCTCTTAAGAGCATTGAATAAATGCTCTTCATGATGGAGAGCTGACTTAGTTAAGAGCAAGTACTAGTTTAGTTTCTGCACCCACTATCGGAGGGCTCACAAGTGCCTGTAAGTCCAGCTCTAAGGAATCTAATGCTTTCTTCTGGCCTGCACAGGTACTATACTCATGTGTACAACCAACATACCGACACACAGACACACATAGTTAAAAATTAAGTATGAAATCTTCCTTTTAAAAAGTTGTTAATGCTAAGGGGTAACATACATAACTATGTGCGTTTCCTGATAAGACTGATTTTGCCGCTACCTAAATCTGTGTTAGCATCAAACATGCACAGGTAAGATCCAAAGTCTTGATCTGTGCTATGAAAACGGCCCATCATACTCTTCTCTCATTCTTAATTTTGTGGTCTTGTTTTCTGAACCAGGATCTCGTGTAGCCCAATCTGACCTCAAACTCATATTGTACCAAAGCTGGCTAGAACATCCTGATCCTTCTGCCATTACCTCTGAAGTGCTAAAGTATGTCGCTGTGCTTAATCCATGAGATACAGCTGGGGTGGGGGTGAGCTTATTTATGGGGTACAGCAGAAGGTATTCTATTAAACCTCTATTGTAGTAGTAGTGAAGAACAAATAAATTAAATATTTGAAGTATAATTCTCAAGACCTACATCTTTTATATACTAAAGCTCTCATAAATAAAAGATCAATAACTAACAACTGAATTGAATTTATTATTACTATTTTTTGTTTGTTTGTTTTATGAGACAGGGTTTCTCTGTGTAGCACTGGCTGTCCTCAAACTCAGAGACCTGCCTTTTGCCTCCTGAGCACTGGGATTAAAGGCCTGGGCCCCCACACCTGGCCCTACTTTTTTTTTTTTTTCTTTTAAGGAACATCTCATTTGGCTGCATGCAATTATTTTATCCAAGAATTTAAAAAAAATTATAACTAAATCAACTGAGTACTAGTTTTGGCAAAACCACCTACTTACTGTTTAAATCAAACCACAACTTAACACATGCAAACAACGCTAGCAGGCTTTAGCCTCGCTCACAGTTTATATTCCTGGGCATTTAGGTGTGACTTTTTTCATTTGGTCCAAGAGAAATGAAAAGCTACAGGAATTGGACCTCCACCTATAAAACAACCTTTTCTACTCTGTATCCTGCAAACAGTAGGAGCTCTCTGGAGAAGATGTTTAAAAGGAAGAAAATAAAGTTATCACTCCTCTTGACAGAAACACAAAAGGAAGGCCCTTAGGGCTTGACAACATGACTTAGTTTGCACCCCCCCCCCATTATTTGAATCTAACTTGGCAGAGTATGGGAGGGGAGAAGGGGTGTCGAGGGGTGGGAGAAGGATAAGCAGCGCCCACCTCATTTTCTTATTCTTATGCTCTCTAACCGAACCCTGACACCCATCTGAACATATTGGGTACATTTTCTTCCTTCCAATGGACTATGACATATATATTAGTCAGTGCCTAGTTTATCCTTACTTACAGGCCCTAGAAAGGTCAGTTAACTGTTATACAAATGTTTGTTTTTCAAGTGTGGAATAGTATCAATAAGATGAGCACATCTGAGTGTGATAGCTTAATGGTAACTTCAGCAAAAAGGGGGAAAGGGAGCAAAACACCCAATGAAATCTTTCAATTCTTACACCAAAATTCACTTTGGGACTCGATGGGATGTCAGACCTTTAATCCCAACACTTGGTAGGCAGAGGCAGGTGAACCTCTGTAAGTTTGAGTCTGCACACAAAGCTGTTCCCAAATGTGCACAACATTATTCATGAGAACTAAAAAATAACTATGTATTCATAGTTTGTTGTATGTATTTCCATACTTCGTTGTGTTTAAACAAACTGTGGTTTTCAATACAATGGAATTATCATTTGGCCACAAAACATCACAGAATTCTAATACATGTTAAACAAGCTTTGAAAAAAAAACCATGCCAAGTAAAAACACCAGAAGTAAAACAGCCTGCCATGTATTACTCATTCCTTTAGCTGCAATATCCAGAACAGAAAAGCCACACAGAATATATTAGTGGTTGCCGTGGATGGTCAAAGAGGGAGACTGGAGGGACTGATGAAGTGTTTTCATTTCCATCATGAAATGTTTCTGTGTGTATGTATGCGTGCATGTCCAGTCGGAAGGCAGCGTGGTGCTGGAGTCAGTTATCCTTCCATTCTAGGGAGGGATTCCAGCAGTCAGGCTTGGCAGCAGATACCTGAATCTGCTGGGACATCTTGAAGGCCCAGGGTGACTTACAATTTATAATCAGAAACCTCTATTTACAAAAATCAGAAAAACAAGCAAAAGAGTTGCCCATTGTTATACTCTCAGAATATGGGAGATGGGACAGAAGAATCAGGAATACAAACCCAGCCTAGGCTATATGAGACTTTGTCTCACAAAACACCCACCAACATAAGAAAGCTAATTCTGCAGCTCTCAAATACTATTTATATACTGTGATCTTATCTTTACCATGTTAAGACTATTTTATCTTAATATTTTATTTAATTCCTCAGGGAATTGACCATCTAAACAGAAAGTAGACCAAACAGATACAGAAAAATAAATTTAGGTTTTGCTAAAATTAATGTTTAGATTTTGCTTCTACCTAACACAATTGAGGGGTATTTTCTTTTTTTATGAATGAAGTAGTTAGAAACAAATTATCAAAGGCTAGCAACTACGTTTGCAAATAATGGCATAAGAAAATGCTTGTAATTTATTAAGTAAAAAGGGAACACAAAACCTTTTGAACTGTGGCGAGTAAATGTGCTAAGTAGGTACTGAAGAGATGGGTCACTGGTAAGCATTTGCTCTTCTTCTAGAGGACTGGAGTCCAATTCCCACATAAAGTATATAACGGTGAATTACAAGTTATGAACACTTTTTTCATGTCTAAATTTCACAAAAAGGATTTAAAAAAATAATCAGAACCTAGAATTACCTAATAAAAGGATTTATAAAATGGAACATCCATCACTCTAGCTTAAAGCCTCACTTAATGGTACATTTTTATTACCTAGTTTATTTTTTAAATGAGCAAACAGAGGCTCCTTCCAGTACTCAGGAGGCAGAACAGAAGTTGAAGCCCATCCCTAGCTACATAGTGAGTAGGCCAGTCTGGGCGACATGAGAGCCTGTCTCAAATAACTTTCACAGTGGCTCAGTAATTAGAGGCATTTAATCCTAAGAAGAATTCTCACCAAGTTTAAAGAAATTAGATTAAAATGAATAACTCCTCTACAAATACATTAGTAATTACAGAAAAAAGTTAAGTATTTATTTGCCAAAAGTACACCTTTTTATAGACCTACGTTACAGTTCAGATCTATTGCTTTCCTAATAAATGCCTAGTACGTCATTTCTGTTGATCAACTGTCTACAAGTTGATAAATTCAATATACTGTGCTGGCTACTTACTTGTTGGTGTTTAAAACACAGTATCCTCCTGTTTCAGCCTCCTTGGTGCTGGATTACTGACACACGCCATCATGGAGTTCCCTGGCTAGGCTCATTCTTAATTACGGTTAACTATTAGGCATCTATCCAACATCTCAAATTAATGTGGGGAGATCAGCTAGTATATAAACTAAGCTTCCATTTCCACAGTAGTTGGGCAAACCAACACACTGGGTAACTGTCTTTCTCTCTTTCTTTTTTAAACATTTATTTATTATGTACAGTGTTCTGCTTGTATACATGCCTATATGCCAGACAAGGGCTACAGATCTCATTACAGATGGTTGTGAGCCACCAAATGGTTGCTGGGAATTGAACTCAGCACCTCTGAAAGAGCCACCAGGGCTCTTCACCTCTGAACCATCTCTCTAGCCCTAATTACGGTTTCTTCATACACTTCTAAACAGTAATCTAGGACTACAGGTGTAGCTCAACAGTTTTGTAGACCCTGATTTTGATCCCCAGAACCAAAAAATAAAATAAAGAGTATGAGAAGCCTGTGAGTTAAGGAGGCCGATATAAGGCCAATAAAGAAAATAAGAGCCCAGTAATGAAAGGGAGGAAAACAAAACCAAACAAACATTTAGGGCTAGGCTAGAGTATAGGAACAAAACCACATCACACACACACACACACACACACACACACACACACACACTGACATCCACCCCAACAACACAAGAGCACATGTGCACACGTGTACATACAACCATTCATTCACTAAAATTCCTAATACTCCCATGGGGAGAATATCATAAAAGTGATTATTAATGACAAGGTCAATCACTTATTAAGCCACAAAGACAAAAAATGAAACTCAAACACACAGGAAATTACCAGACTTCCAAGTCGACTCACGGAGCCCTGACATTTTTATTTCCTCTGATGAGTTTCCATAAAAGTTGACTTTAGGACTAGACTGCTTTTAAACAAGAAAAACTGCATATTTCTACATTACAGTGTAAAATAAGGACAGTAAACCAAGGATATTTATCCCATAGCTGTCCTTCAGCTCTAAACCTACAACACTAAACCTGCTGTTCATTGTCTTTGCTCTTTCAAAATAATTTTATCCATCTGGGCTGGAGAATAATAAGATTAGAAAGGCAACTTTTAGAAATGATTTTTTAAAACCAGATAGTTCTAAAGCACCTTAATTGAGCTATAAAAAACAACAACAACAACAAAACCACTGTTTAAAAGCTGCTTCTCAGTAACAGGTTTTATTGCTCAAAAGAGACCAGTTAACTGGGCATAAGCATGATGGTGTACACCTTTAATCCCAGCACTTGGCAGGTAGAGAGGTGGGTATCTGTGAGTTTGAGGCCATCCTAGTCTGCGTACTACATAGTGAGTACCAGGACAGCCAGGGCTATGTAGAGACCCTGTTGTCATAAAACAACCACCACCTAAAAGAAAAACAAACCTGAGTGACTCAGTACTTAAAAGAGTAAGCTTAAACCCCGACTTCTATCCGTTCCATAATCACAACTAGCTAAACGCTCGTCTACTTCCATTCTCTATCAATTGGGATGGACAGGAAAGTTTCTCAAACATAGTAAAGTGCTTAAAGCATCATTCCACTCTTCTCCCTCCAGCCCTTTAGTCATCACAAGACTCTGGCAATGAAAAACAGAATTCGTGTACAATAAATTCTTTATTTTTCATTAACACAATCCTGTACTGGCTAATCTCTTAGAAACCCATTTATCACAGTGCAAAGTCCTCCCCTTGACTTCAGCCTTTTTCACACTGCCAATTTCTAACCACTTAAAGCTTAAATAACATGCCTGCCCTCTTCAGATAATTGTCCTTTCATAAAGGGTATCTGCAAAACTATGAAAGAACATTTTCACTTATCTTTGTGAATGGATCGTGAACAATTGTTTTTATGAACTGTAAAGAGGCTGAAGGAAAGAACAATAACCAACTCGTACAGCCATACTCTGCAATATTACAGAAACTGAAGCGCTACATGAGAGTGAGTGCTAAAAAGAATCCTTTTCTCCTCACTCTCAACAAGTGTCAACACTCAGTGTTCTGGGCTTTTTAAAAGGCACCATTCAAGTCCTTGCAACTCAGCTGTGAGGTAGAGACCTCTTTACAATGCCCAAGCGAATGGCCTCCGCTGGGCAATAAAACCTGTCACAAAGCAGTTTTTTTTTTTTTTTTTTTTTTTTACTGGTTCAATTAAGATGCTTTAGAACTATCCGGTTTAAAAAAATATATATCTCGTCTCTAAAAGCTGACTTTTTGATGTTACTACTATCCAGACCACATGGATATATTTAGTTTGAAAGAGCAAGGATAGCAAACCAAACAGGTTTAGAACTGAAAGACACCCATGGGATAACTTCCATTTTCACAGAACAGGCTTCATAATCATGAGGAAAAAATGTCGAATCCAGAGAGCAAGGTAAAGTTTAGCAAAATGAGCTCAGAAGACTCGGATTTTTTTTTTTTTTTCGAACCTTGGGTGCTCCTTCGCCACAGTGGGACTGGTCACTTCCTGCCCCAGGCGGCTTCTAGCCCGGGTCACATACCAATGGTGTGTGCACAGGGCGTACACGACCAAGAAAGGGGGAGGAGGAAGGCTGGAATAGGCCAGCTTTACTCTCGACCGCTGCCCGTAGGCAGGAAAGCGAGGTGGAAGATTGCACCCTTAGAACTGCACCTTTAGAATGGGCTCCGCCAGTGTGAACCGGACCTACACCTCCGCTCCATCTCCTTAGGTTCTCAATCAGATCAGGAAGAGAAAGAAAGGCACGCAAAGCCAAGAGCCAGGAAATCTAGCCCAACTCTCTGGCTCAGCCTCTGTGGGGAACAAATCCCTCGTCCCTCGTCCCTCGTCCCTCGCCCCACGCCCCCATTGTTCCCCCTGAAGGATGCATCTTGACCGCCCTCCCCCACCGCAGTCAGAGAAGGCTGGGCCCGGGGCCACCGGCGTAGACACATGGCCTTCCCGGTCCCGGCCCCACTCACCCATCAAAATGCGCATCTGCTTCTTGCCGAAGAGGCGCGAGAAGAGAGAGGAGATGGTGAGGCCCATAGCGGTGGTGGCACTTGATGGTCAAAAAGAGAGGGTCTGGTCCGCCCTCGGGCCTTCACGGTTCCGGCTCACAACTGAGTGGGCGGAAGAGAAAAGGCTGAAGACCCGTCTCTCAGGCCGGAGTGTCGGCAGAGCCGCGGGACACGACGTAGCGGGACCGGGACCTGCTCGGCGACTGGTGCGGTGGCTCCGGCGCGGCGTTAAGTGTTCGGCTGTGCCACGTCACACGGCGGCCGCGGAGACTCAGGCGGTGGCCCGCCCGCTCCAACGCGGACAGAATCGCGTCACCGCTGCCCCACCCCCCTGCGTTGCAGACGCCACCCGTGCCACAGCGCCTGCGCGAAAGGGCCTAAACCTGCTACGCAGACTTGCGACCCACCGGACGTGGAGCACAGCCCGGACGGTTGGCACAAGCGTACGGAAGGACAGGCGGGCTCCCATGATTCCTTGCTGCATCTCGTCCAATGGGGTTCGAGGTGAGTGGCTTCCGCCCGGATGAATAGTAGTAGTACGAGGTTCCAGGCGGGCGAGATGTGCATTGTAGGCTAAGTAGTGACGTTGCTGCTGACCTTTGGGTGACTTCTTCCTTCCGGGGAGTCTTGGTGTTTTCCCACTCCCACAAATGTAATCGAACCTTGCAAGCGAGCAATATGTTTGTCACAATGAAGGAACGAAGATGGACCCTGTTTAAACAATAAAGATTTTCCAGGCTGGGTAGGGACATGCGCTGAGACGGATTTCAGTGAAACATTCTTAGTAGCTCGCTGATCACAGCAGGCGAGGATAGGAGAACCAAAGACAACAAAGGAAACACGCATAACAAAGGAAAGTCTTGTATAGACTTATTTTTATTCACTTTTTTAACTTATAGACATCTAAAGACTCCCTCTAAGGGGAGAGGGGTCTCTGATTTTTGCAATTGAGTGAAAGTATTAGAGTAAAAGCATGGCAGCATCTGACTCTAGCTTTTCCAGAGATAATAAAAAACAGACCTGCTGGCAGATTAAAGGTGGAAAATCCTAGGCATTACGCCAAGTTATACTGAAATCACTAATTCTACTTAATCATAAGACGAGAATGCTCTGACGGTTTACCATCCGATTCCAGTACTGAGGACGGAACCCAGGATTTCAAGCGTGCTAAGAGCGTTCTACCACTTTTGGACAATTTTTCTTTTGAGATGACAAGCCACTCTTGAATCTGTGATCCTCCTACAGCACAGCACCATCCAGAGTGGCCAGGTTTCTAGACTTCTACCACCACACCCAGTAGAGTATTAATTCTTTGAGAAGTCAACTAAAGACTGCGTTTCTGAAACAGGAACCTTGACTGTCCTGTTCATTTTTATTCCCAGAATAATAATGAAAGATTTACTACTATTTTACTGGTTACAAAATAAGGTGAAAAATATATATATATATGCAAATTCTCCACCCCACTTCCCATTGCTGAAGTTTACAATTAGTAGTGCCGGCGATCCCACCCTTCCTAGTTAATGTTCACCAACTGTCTTAGTTAGGGCCAAGCATATGCAAACCATCACACCAACTCATGAGTATTTCGCCTGGGAAGGTACCTTTTGTTTGAAATAGTTCCTTCCCTATTTCTTAGGCTCAACGTGTGATGACTTCTCTTCATAAATAAGGCTCCTATTAAATGTTATTGGTAAGACCACACCATTCCCCTCTAGTCTAAAAGCATTAAGGAAGCAGAGAACTTGGCCTACTGCAAACAATGACAGGGAAATGACCATGTCAACTACAGCATATCCACACTCTAGAATACTATGAGGAACCAGAATAAATCAGAACTCTACACAGTATCCTAATAAAAATATTCCCAAAGTAGCATTAGTGGAGTGGAGGACAAATAGTATATACAATAAGGCGATATGAAAGTAGAATTCTAGGGATATAGCTCAGTTAGTGAAAGTCTTGTCATAAGAACTTCGTCTTCGTCCCCAGGATGATCGGGAAGTCCAACATGCTCCACTGCAGTTTAAGGTGAGCCTGGGCTGCATGAGACTGACTGTAAAACAAAACACAGATTTCTGCTGTTTAGGATAGGACAGACACATCTGTAATCCCAGCTCTTGGGAGATACAAAGTGGAGGATCAGGAAGACAAGGCCATCATAGCCTTAACTCTATGAGAACCCAGCAATATACAGTTTGTCACTGTGTATGTATGTTTGCAAGCATGTAGACACAGCACGGGGATTTAAAATAGAATTCAGTAGTCATTAGCAGTTACCTGATTAACTATCGAGGTAGGAAACCTTTCCAGGGAATGGAGAAACCCATATTGAAACAGTCAAAAAAAAAAAGAGTTTTATTTGTACTTTAAAAAAATCACTTTACGGAGATATAACTTCATGCGATGATTCGCCAATTTTGACTGTACAATTTAATGCACATATTCTGTCACATATCCGTTTCTAAGGCTGATGAGCATAGAGATACCCTGACAGCCTAGGGCCCTCTTAGCTTGAATAATAATGCAACTTGCAACCTGAGCCCCTCACCTGCTCTAAGCTTAGCTCCTGAGAACCCTTAGTAACTCCCCTTTTGTGGTCAAACATGTAACCAGAAACTGAGGGCACTGGGACAACCTAGCCTAAATCGGCCCTGGATGTACATGTTATGTGCCAAACTATCCTGTGCATTAACTTGCAGGGAAAGCCATTATTGGCTATCCTATGCCTATTTGTGATGGGGCATGTGTCATGTAATGTAAGAAAGGACATGCGTCACGAACAAAGACAAACATGAGCCTGTGAATCAAAACAAAAAGCCACCTGCATACACCACCCCTAGGAAATAACTTCCCCTTTTCTTGGGCCTGCAAAAGGAAGCCTGAAGCAGAAACCAGGGCACACTGGGACCAGCTGCTCCCCTGTAGCATACAGACTCTATTTTCACTTGGCCTTGAATAAAACTATTTGCTATATTCTTATTCATGAGACCACTGGTACTTTTTATGTTATCTGCAAAACAAACTTAACCATACTCTGTTGTACTTAACCTCTCTTTGCAAACAGCCTCTAGTCAGCCATTGACCCCTAGTCTTTTTTTTTTTTTTTTTTTTTTTTTTCCGGAGCTGGGGACCGAACCCAGGGCCTTGCGCTTCCTAGGCAAGCGCTCTACCACTGAGCTAAATCCCCAACCCCGACCCCTAGTCTTTTTAAAGGTTTATTTGTACTCTTGACCACTGAGCTATCTCCCCAGCCCTTATTTAATAACTGTTTTTAAAGTCCAAAGCAAAAACTAAAATATAAACCATATATCTTTTAAAAAGTCACAGGAAATACACAAACAACCTAGACAAACCTTAAAAACAAAAAAGATAATAAAAAGTACTGAAGAGATGGTTCAGTGGCGAAGAGTACTTGCTGCTTTTCCAAGTGTCCTCCTTTCCTTCCCTCTCTGCGTATGTCTCTACACCACGACCCCCAATCTCTCCCAGAGGCTCACATATTCCAAGATGGCCCCAAACTTACTATGGTAGGATCAAACCCAGGGCTTCATGTATGTTAAACAAACATTTTACCAACTGAGCTACATCCTCACCACTAAAAAGATCTCAAATTTAGTCTTCAAATTTCCACAAACTTTATGTAATCTTCCTCCCCTGCCTTCAGGCTTTAGGGCCTGATTTCTGATCCCAGCATCCAAGAGAACTTCTGATCCTTCTTTAGGAAGAATAAATGGCTCAGTGGTTAAGAGCACTGACTGCTCTTCCAGAGGTCCTAAGTTCAATTCCCAGCAACCACATGGTGGCTTACAACCCTTTGTAATGGGAGCTGATGCCCTCTTCAGGTGTGTCTGAAGACAGCTACAGTGCACTCACATACATGAAATAAATCTTAAAAACAAACAAATAAAAATATTCTATCATTCTGTTCATCTCTTCAGAACCTAAAACAAACAAAAGGAAAAGTAGTATCAAACCATATTTTTAGACTTCCAATTAAGAGTATGCTATATATCAAGTAGGCAACTGAGTATAAAACAACGTTAACAGCTAGCATGCTGGAATGCTCTGCACAGATAAGGTTATTCAGGATCAGAGAGATTGTAAGCATTGTAAGGGAAGAGAATGAGGATAGTAACCTCTCTCTTCTGATGGTAACTATTATGTAGCCATTCTGCACAATGACTTGTAACTTGAGAAATAAGGTAACTGAACCCCAGAGGGGAAAAATTGCTCCTGTTTATTCAGGTCAATTCTATACTTCATTTCCTATACCTCATTAATCCTAACAACTTTGATAGTTGTTATAATATTGCCCCAACTCTCATCAACACACCAGTTCATTCCTCAAGCCCTTCTCCCGTTTCCCCACTTTTTATCTGCATACATGTAAATTTATGTGTGTTTTATGTTTGTGGTCTCTATGCCTATGTGCACCGTGCACATTTAAAGGCCAGAAAAGGACATCAGGTGCTCTGTCAGTCTTCACTTTACTCCCCTGGTAATGAGTCTCTCACTAAAACCAAAGCTACACTGGTCCCAGAATGCCTCAGTCATTCTCTTGCCCCTATTCCTACAGTTCTGGGGTTACAGGTGCATGTAACTTCTAAGTTCTTTTTTTTTTTTTTTTCGGAGCTGGGGACTGAACCCAGGGCCTTGCACTTCCTAGGCAAGTGCTCTACCACTGAGCTAAATCCCCAACCCCAACTTCTAAGTTCTTACAAGGGTCTGAGGAGCCAACCTTGGGCCACAATGCTTGGATAGCAAGTGCACTCAATCACTGGATTATCTCTTCACCATCTTGCTCTTTCCAATAGCATCTAACTTTATAGCCCCAGCCTGGAACTCAAGCTCCTCCTGCTTCAGCTTCTCTAATTCTGGATCACACACCTATCTCTGACCAATTATTCTTTTTTGTTTTGTTTTGTTTTGTTTTGTTTCGGAGCTGGGGACCGAACCCAAGGCCTTGTGCTTGCTAGGCAAGCGCTCTACCACTGAGCTAAATCCCCAAACCCCTGACCAATTATTCTTAATGTGATCTCTCAGCTTACAAGTGTAGTATATGTAGTCCTTTTGGGCTTAATGCTGTAGGCTTTTCTACACTTCAAAGCCATTTAATTGTAACTAGGGACAGTGGCACATATCTATAACCCCAACTACTCTGGAGTCTGGGAAAGGAGGATTGTGAGTTCAAAGACTTTACTTGGCTACATAGCAAAAACAAAAAAGGAGCTAAATTTCTCTTGACATTTCAAACATTTGAGAGGATACATTCTATAGTGCTAATATCAGCAGTAATAAGTGGTTATGAAGCACTACAAAGCCAGACATTGCACCAAGCATATAGTACTCCATTGAATCTGCTTACTTTGCCTAGTGGTAACTTGCCTTGTGAGCATGAGGCTATTCATTCAAATTCCAGTATTGCAAACAAATAAAACTTAATCTCAATTTAACATATATCATCACTATCCAGAGAATACAAGCAACTTGGTCTACTAATCAATGTACAACAGCAGAATTTTTGCCCTTGCTTTCCCGTAGGCTCTGTAAACTATATCATTCTCTCATTCTCTTGTTACTCCATTACTCATCTTCTGAAGTTACATCTTCTGAACCTTATTTATCCTTAATAGTAGAAAAGTATCTATGTGCCTATGAAGAATTTTACCCACCTGCCTTTTCTCCAGGAGGCATCAGTGTGGAATGTTTGGAGTCTTTAGCTCATCCAGCCTTTTCAATGAACAAAGAGGGAACATGGAGCCACAGAAATGTGTAACCCAGCTGCCTAGGAGGTGTTCACCAACAGGGAGCTGATTCTCCATTCACAAACCTGGGCTCCTCACATAGCTGGGAACAGCAGTGAGTTTACCAACAACATTGGATCTCAGACACTTGTGGCTGGGAAACAGTTACAGAGATGTGGAGTGTGGTAACACAAATGTTAACATGTCCAAACTGAATCTCCATACATTAATGAGACACATGCAAGAGTGGTCCATGGAGACCAACCTGCTAGAGAGTAAACCTTACCTTAGTTTTCATGACTTTTATAACCATCCCTTGGTTCCTTTCTAAATTTCCTTTTTTTTTTTAAAGATGTATTTTATTTATGAGTACACTGTAACTGTTTTCAGATACACCAGAAGAGGGCATCAGATCCCATTACAGATGATTGTGAGCCACCATGTGGTTGCTGGGAATTGAACTTAGGACCTCTGGAAGAGCAGTCAGTGCTCTTAACCACTGAGCCATCTCTCCAGCCCTCTAAATTTCATTTTTATTTTATGTGCATGAGTGTTTTGCCTGCATAGATGTCTGTGCATCGTGTGCATGGCTGGTGCACAGAGAAGCCAGATGTCCAAGCCTCAGGAACTGGAGTGACAGCCAGTTGTAAGGTACCATGTAGGTGCTGGGAATCTAACTTAGGTCCTTACCAAGAACAGCTGGCATACTTTTATAGGGCGTGGTTCTGATGCTCTGTTCAGGAATTGGGAATGCTGAAGATCCTGTTCATCAATTGGTTCTTGATCAATCAATAAAGATGCCAGCAGCCAATGGTGGGGTGGAAGAGGCAGGACTTCCAGGTTCCCACAGGCCAGTTAGCAGATGCAGGAGGAGGAAAGAATTTGCCAGTCATGAGAGATCATGGGTGGAGTGGCCATTGGCCTCTTCCTGGACTGGGTCTGAGAAAGCAGGTGAGAGATTAGAAACACAACTAAACTAAGGGCAGATTTAGAGGTGTAAAGCTGGGAGTGAAAAGCAGGGCAAGCTAGCTGAGGAAGGCTTAGAAGAGCCTAGCCACTGAGCTAAAAGCATATTAAAAATAAGCTACTGTGTGTGTGTGTGTGTGTTTCATCCTTAGATCCAAAGGAAGCTGGGCAGGCTGGTAGTGAGCCATGTGGAAGGTGAGAATCCACTATTAATTTGGATGAATTACACACACACACACACACACACACACACACACACACACACACACACACACACACACACGATGATATAGTTTAATAGTGGTTAGAACTGGTTTCTCAGTGGAGCAGAGCAGTTACAAGGCTCCAGTCATGAAACAAGGAAACACAGCTGCTGCTTGGGAGAGCCTCAGCTGAGAGATGCTGGAACTCCTGCTGCGCAAATTGGCTGACTGGTTCCCTGAGTGCTAGGACTGAGGTAGTGAGAAGCAGACACAGCTGCCGCCTCCAGCCACCAGATACATAAAGGACAGAGAGCTATAGATCTGACTTAACTGTTTTTAAGGACAGATTTTTGTCTGAGTCACGTGGGGACTGTTTCCTTCAGTTTGAAACTAATACAAAGAGTTTAGGACGAGAGGCAGAGAGCCATATGGAGATGCAGCAGGTGTTAAGCTCCACAGAAGAGAGACGTTAGGAAAAGCAAATACGTGATTAAAGACGTGTAGAAGCCTTGCCAGGACAATTTCTCAGGATCTTGGAACATGGTCCACATAAGATTTCTGGGATTGTCAGTGTAGTATGATAAAAGTTGTATCTTATAAATAGGCTTATACAGTAAGCAGAAGGACATTTAAGTTTACATTATAGACATAATTCAGCCTTAATCTCATGAAGGGCAGGGCAGGGCACAGCAGAAGCACTGGCTCATCGGTTAATATCTGTTTAAATTGCTTTGCTTTGAATTATTTTTATTTACAAAATGAGTGTGGCTTATATTAAAATTCCTATGGAAGAGAGGTCAAGCTATACCCTCAAGTTAAAGTGCGTTTTACCCATGGATCACGGGTGGCTCCAGGGCAGGTGCCGCATGTGCATCCTGCCAGGAACACAGAGTTGTGTAGCAAAAAGTACATACTACACACTTTAACTGCTGAGCTGTCTCTCCAGGCTCCTTTCTTTACTCTTTTTTTTTTCTTTTACTTTTTTTCAGAGCTGGGGACCGAACCCAGGGCCTTGCGTGTGCTAGGCAAGCGCTCTACCACTGAGGTAAATCCCCAACCCCTCTTTACTCCTTTTAAAACAAGATATTTTACTTATTACAAATTATTTTGGGAGGGGTCTTATATATCTGATCTAAACTTCCCTGGGTGTCAAGGTCTGCCTGCTCTTTTATAATTTTGGGAAATGATATTGACTTGGAATAGAATAATACTTTGTTTGACCTTTCTTTTTTCTTTTTTTTTTTTCTTTTTTTTCGGGGCTGGGGATCGAACCCGGGACCTTGTGCTTCCTAGGCAAGTGCTCTACCACTGAGCCAAATCCCCAACCCCATTGTTTGACCTTTCTAAGTCCACATTTACCAACTTCCCTTCCTGAAGGAAAGTACTTCTCCTCACCTTTTGCTTTAAAAATAAAAATTACATGTGCACTGAACTATTTTAGCATTTCTTACAGGGAGTTTTTTATCTACTACTCTTTCTTTTCCTTTTTTCTTTTTGTCGTTTTTTGGCAGCAGGGGTGTGTGTGTTGGGGGGGGAGACAGTTTTCATGTAGCCCAGGTTAACCTCAACCTTAACATGTAGTCGAGGATGGCCATGAACTTCTGGTCCTCTTAACTCCAGGAGAGACACCATGTCCAATTTATGCTGGGCTTGCTGCATGCTGGCATGTTAGGGTAGGACTCCATGAGATAAGTCACACTCTCAGCCCAGATTTTTCTGTTTGAGACAGGTTATCCCTGCAAAACAGGTTGTTATCCATTTCACTACGTAGCCCAGGTTGCCCTCAAACTCATAGTAATCTCACCTCAGCTTTCCACATGCTGGATTACAGCATGTGTGAGTCCCCATGTCTTCTGTCACAAATGCTTTCTATGATCCCAGTTGTCTCCTGGGCTTCAAAAAGTTAGGCATTAGCAACCCAATAAGTGCTCCACAGCCCTCAAGTTACATTTAACAAGATTAATCCTGTCTTCAAAGCCGCAGTGATGGTGCAGTAATTGAGTTACATTTAACAAGATTAATCCTGTCTTCAAAGCTGCAGTGATGGTGCAGCAACTACCTCACACTAACAGGATGAGGCGGTACAGGCATATAGTCCCGGCATTCAGAAGGCTGAGGCAGGAGGATCTCAAGTTTGAATTACTCTGGGAAGGCAAGCTCCAGAACAGACTATATAGCAAGAGACTGTATTTTGTTTTAATTACCTAATGTTGAGCTCATATATCTAGGGTCTCAAATGTAAGACTTCTCAAGCCTAGAAGCCTGTTACAACTACACTGCTAGATCTTCCTACTAGCAAAGATCAAGGAACAAGGATAAGATTTATCTCCCAAAACAGCACAAACTCAAACGGTGGTTTTAAGAGGCTGCAGGTAACGATCCCTAAAAAAACAGGAAGCAGGGACTGGAGACATGGCTCAACAGATAAAAATGCTTGCCACACAAACAGGTACATCTGGGCTTCAGTCCCAGAGCCCCATAAATGGTGGGTGTATGCTCCTAACAAGAGATGAAAGGCAGATGCAGAAGAATGCCTGGAAGCTCACTGGCCAGCTATTTGTCAGATTCACAGACACAGACACACACAGACACACACAGACACAGACACACACAGACACACACACACACAGACACACACAGACACACACACACAGACACACACACAGACATACAGACACACACACACAGACACACACACAGACACACACAGTAAAAAACAAATGTAAAAGAACTCTAATTAACATATTATACTTGATTAGATACTGTGTGTTTTCCTTTAAGACCAGAAATAGAGATGGGGAAAGGAGTTACAAACTCAGGAGAAAGGCAGAGCAGTTCACAAAAGTGTCCTGAAAACTGTCACTAAAATTTGGACTTTAATCTCAGTACTGAGAAGACAGAGAAAGGCAGATCTCTGAGTTTGAGACCAGCATGGTATACCCAGAGTTCCAAGCCAGCTAGGGCAATGTACCTTGTCAAAACAAACAAACAAACAAACAAACCAACCAAAACTAAAATGTGTTTTCCATGATGGTAAGATGGCTCAGAACATAGGCATTTGCCATGCAAACCAGGGACGTAACTTGATTCTACCACGTTGAACCTTCCTGAACCTACATAAAGACGGAACCAATTCCATAAATTGTCTTTTGACGTCTACACACACACACACACACACACACACACACACACACACACACACACTCATCTAAACATTTAAAAAGACTGTATGCACACATGTACATATGGTATGGCATACATGTAGAGGTTCAAGGATGACTTGTGGAAATTTGTTCTCTCCTTTCACCATGTTGGGCCTAGCGATCAAATTCAGGTCATTAGGCTTGGCTACAAGGGCCCTTACCCACTGAGCAATCTTGTCCATGGCTACTTTAAGATTCATTTTTCTTTCATTTTGTTAATGCTGAAGCTCAAACCTATGACTTTGCATCTGGTAGCCAAACATTCTACCACTATTACAGCATAATTGCTACCTTTTACAAAAGAGTAAAAGATGAGGCAAGTGGTCATGGTGTATGCCTTTAATTTGAGCACTTGAGAGGTGGAGTGAGTTCCAGGACAGCCAGAACTACAAAAAGAAACCCTGCTTGAAAAACCAAAATACATACATAATACATACAAAATACATACATACATACATACATACATACATACTTACTTACCTACCCTTAGATGCTGGGGAGATAGCTTACTTGGTAAAATGCTTCCCTTACAAGCATGAAGGCCTGAGTTCAGACCCAGAACACATATTTAAAAAACCAGGTGCAGTGACACAGGCCTGCAATCCCAGTGCAGCCATCGTAACCTACTTGGTGTCAGGTTAATGAGAGTGTCAGGAACCAAAGTAGATGGTTCCTGAGGAGCAGCACTCAAAACTGATTTTTGGTTTACGCACCCATACAAGTGCCCATACATTAGGCTGGACATGGTGACACTTGCCTTTAATCACAGCACTTGGAAGGGAGAGACATGGAATCCCTGTGAGTTCAAAACCATCCGGAACTACATTAGTGCGTTTGAGGACGTTAGAGCTACATAAAGACACACTGTATAAAAACAAATAAACCAAAACACAAGTACCCATAATGAGTGCCCTGTGTAAACACTGTTACATTTCAGGACACTTTCATTTCATCGTCTCTGCCTTCTGAGTATGGGGATTAAAGGTGTGTACCACCAGCATCTGGCTGGGATCTCATAGTTTCACCTGTTCATAGTAAAATGCACAAAAAAGGATTTGGGTTTTCGTTTTGTTTGAAAAAATAATCTAGAAATAAAATATTTTAATAATTTACAAGTTTCATTATGTATGTTTTTCCAAGTATTCCAAATATAAGAAATTCAAGTTAGGGCTGGGCTCAGGTGGCAGAGTGCTTGCCTAGACTACAGGAGTCTTGGGTTCAGTCCTCGGCACTGCAAACATTAGGCATGGAGGGACAGGCCTCAACCTCTGCACTGAGGAGGCAGAAGCAAGAAGATCAGAAGTTCAAGGTCACCTTGGCTGTGCATGGAGTTTGAAGCCAGGCTGGGGAACATGGAAGCAAACACCAGAAAAGAAGAGACAAACACAGGCCACCTACACGTTTTAAAATCCAAGGCCTTTAATTCACCTTTTGGTAATGACCATAAATGCCTCCACAAAACCTCTTTTCCACTGTAAATAGAAGGCACTAGGCATTACATAACACCCTAAAAGCACTGAATCCTTCTGATGCTGGTGGAGACAACACATTAAACGGCAGGGTTTGAATACTAAACTCTTTAAAAACAGAGAAAGAGACAATTCTGAAAATCACATAAAAATTTAAGTTACTGTTCAGTCTTCCTTGGGTTTCCAATGCAACCTTAAGCTATTCTTGCACAGACATAATTTGAAATTAAGAGATAAAGTAGGAGAATATGATTTCGTTTTCAACATGTGTTGAGTTTCTGTTATATGTGGTAAATGTAAAGACAGCATTTTCATGCTAATTGATATTTTATGTTTTTCTTTAGGTGTGCAAAATAAACTTCAAATGATATATCCTGTAGAAATATATTTCAAAAATCCTTGATATAACACTAATGATTTCCATATTCATGTCACAAACTGCATATAAATTGTGAAATTATTAAAATACATTTATTTGAAAAATAATAAGATGGCCATTTCTACCTAAATAAAGTTTCCCAGAAAGTTATGAAGTACTTTAGCATATAAAAGTAGTTGCCCCTTTTCTGAAAGGTCAGTACTGTTTCACAAAATAACCCATTCAATTCAGACAAATGATTTCATCCAAATGCCATATTCTTCCTAGGACAGTGGTATGCTTCAAGAGACCGTATCCATGACTAAGGGCACACTTGGATATGACACCACAGTCACAAGCACAGAGAAACCTTCCTAGACCAGGAATGCCCTTAGAAATAACATCAACGGAGAACAAGAGGTGGCTTCTGAAGTCACAGTGTGACAGACACATACACCTAGGTTTGGCTGTTTGGAAGGGAGGGGACTGAAGTCACAGCTATTTACATCTGTGCTACTTCATGTGTACCTATCTGAACAGTGGCTTCTGCATACACTCCCATCTAAACACAAACCAAACTATCTCAGTCTGCTTTTGGCAAGGTAGTACAAACAAAATGAAAACAAACAAACCAATGTATAACGCTGATTTACACAATAGGTCCCATGTCAAACAACATCAGGAAAAGCCTTCTGAAAATCATCCATTTAGGGGAAATAGTGTCACCCAACATATAATGTGTAAAATTCTCAAATAATTATTCCATGAATGGCTTATGGGTACTTTGACATAAGAATAACTATTTTAAAAAGCAACTGACTATGGTGTTCATAGTAAGAATGTCTTCAAAAGACATTCGTGCTCATTAGGGTACACAGGCCCAGGGAGGAAAGGGGAAGGGAGAAATCAACTCTCCCATAAGCAGAACTACATATGCCTCCTTCCTTTGGAGAAACTCCTAAGTCTTACTTGTGAAAATGGTAGAGTTGTGACATGAGAACCACATGATAATTTAAAATACCAGTCAATAAACACAAGGGGCAACGAGAAACACTTTTAAGCAAATGATTACTTGATATAATGCCTTTAAAGTTATCATAATTAAAAAAGAAAAAGCTTTAAACTTAGCAGCGGGACCCTGTGAAACATATAGGACAATGGAAGGCACTACATAAGCCCCAGTTATATCTAACTACAGTTCGGAAGTTCAGTTTTCCTTCTTAAGAAGACAGCCAGTGTGAACATTATTTTTATATTCCCCTGAGTTTCAACATTGATTGGGCAAAGCAGCACCAATTAAAAAAATATCTGCAGTGCCGGCACTGCAGTTCGGAGGCCTTACATGGATGGCCCCACAGGTCTCTCCTAAGAGCACTTTAGAACATGATTACAGACGTGGAAACGCCGTTCGGTATTCCAGTATTGTGGAACCACCACAGAATGCACTAAAAATGTCTGTTTATATGCTCAGTCCTTCCACCTGTATCTCGCAACTGCTGCCGGTTTCCGTGCTCCTGCCACCAAGACAGCTCCTGTGTGCGTCTAGATAAAATGTCAGTATGCTTCATGGTTCACAGTCCTTTCTGGCAGGAGAATCTGCTAAGTATCATGTCATGCCAGTCTTGAGCAGTATGCCTTGCAGATCCTCCGGTAATGCGAGGATAATCGCATCTATATGTGTCCGTAACTTCTCCACAGTGTCAGGTTTCACAGGTAAATTCTCTCGGTCAGCCTGCAACTACATAAGGAATGATTTTAGTGAGTCTGTATCAATACATTGTATTTGCTATATAAACACCCTTTTATAGCATGATCACTTGGAACTTTAGGTCTCAGCCTAGAATTTACAGTAACTAAAACTGTAGAGAACATCAAGTGGGGGAGGGGTGGAAAGGGACGTCAATAAAAGATCATTCTGTACATCTACAGATGTTGCCTAAGGGTATTATGTGGCATAAAATCTAGGCGAGACATGGTTTCAGAGAGTTCAAAAGACTGTTTTATGTGTCTTTGAGGGATGGAGAGTTCAGCAGTTAAGGGCACTGGCTACACTTGTGGAAGACGTGGGTTCAGGTCCCAGCATACACATGGCTTAACACTGCCAATGGAGGGGGTGTCACTTTTTTGGCTTCTGTGGGCACTGCATGCATATGGTGCACTTACTAAGAGCAGGCCATACATTTATACTCATAAAATAATTTTTAAAATTGTTTAAATGTCTTTCAAATAATTTAGAATCATTTGATCCATTTGAGTCATTACATTTGAGTCATTTGATCCAAATATTTCTAGTGAGATCTATCATCAATTGCCAGTCTTGAATGTTCTCATTTAAAAAATGACTTCTGTAGAAGACAAAAGAGTGAGTGTTAGATCAGATGAGAAAAACATTTTCACAAAAAGGTCCATTTTATATCTTCATCTCTTTAGTTACATACCAGCTTATTTTTCAGCTTCAATACAAGGTCCACTGTTTCTACTTCTGTGTGTTTCTGGATCCAGAGAAGGAGGTCCTAGAACAGTAAGAAAATCCCAGTTAGTTTATGCTCAGAAGAACCTCTCTGTTTCTGCCAGGAAGGCTAGTGGAAAGGACAAGATGGGGAGGAAGATGGGGCACATAATTCCAACACAGCAGGACAGCACAAGGGTAATTTTCATGAAAATCTACAAGTGTTAAGTAGATAAATTTCAACATCAGCAAAAGCAACTGTAAACAAAATATAAGAAAACTCCTTTCTGAGGTGGCCCTTTTGTCAAGAAGGAAAACCAAAACAGCAGTTCAATGCAATACTAATCTTTACTATATCAGTGATTTATAAGGAGTATCTAGCTAACAAATCGAGATAACTAACCATGTACTAATCTTTGCTATATCAGTGATTTATAAGGAGTATCTAGCTAACAAATCAAGGTAACCAACCATGAACACATTACTCAATGTAAACTTTGTATCTTCAGATGAGCCCTTCACAGGGCTTACTTGAGGTTGCTTTCGTCAAGAGTCTTTTTCTCAAAGCCGCAGTCACTAGGAGTTTATGACACAAAAGACAACACTGAGACCAGCCCAGTTCAACATTTAAGCCCAACACAAGTGAAACTTTTCGGTTTGTACTGTCTCAAGAAGGGTCCTTGAAGGAGGCTATGAGACAATTATGATGCTAGCGCCAACTGGAAACGGTGACTAGGTCACACCAGAAGCTAGTGGGACTGAGCCTGCAGACACATGAGTCCTCCTTTAGTATTTGCCAATTTCCAGGGTATAATATTCCCATTGCAGGTGATTTCATGCTACTGACCGAGGTCACTGAACACACAACTGGAAAGAGATGTGCAGTTATAGACCAAAAAGCAGACTACAGCATGCCATGGCTTCACAGCTTGCAGGGTGCAAACTGAGGCAAGCTCACTGAACTCCTAAACCACAGGTGCAGCATACTGCAGGTCACAATCCGCCAACCTCAAGGAATCGTTATGACAACTGAGAGAGTCCTGATTCATAGGACAGGACAGGAGAACATTAGCTGTGACTACTATTTATGATAAAGTAGGGCTCTGTGGTTAAAGGCACTACTGTCAAGGCAGATAACCCCGGATTAGACCTGGAACCCACATGGGAGAAACGGAGCACTGGCTCCTGAAATGTCCATCCAGATCATACACTACAGCATGCACGCGTGTGTGTGTGTGCGCACACACACACACACACACACACACACACACACACACTAAGTATATAAATATAATAAACTGTTACTCTAAGCATCTAAGAATACTTTTGTACCCTGAACACTTGTATGCACTAAGACACTCTTCTGACCTCTTCACAAAGAGCTTCTAGATGAAGGGCCTCCAATTTGTGGGTCATTTCTTTTCTCCGGGTCTTGAACCAGCCATCAAAATTTGGAGACTTTAGAAACTGCCTACAAAATAAATATTTAAAAAGC